>NW_023412235.1:0-5500 GCF_903995425.1 Onychomys torridus
TACATTACCATGACCAGCTCCTTTTTTTTTTTTTGTAAATGTTAAAAAAAATACGAAAAACCCCAAATCTAAAAAGGCTTTGGTGGGTCACAGGCTGTTTCCCACAGAGAATTTCTTGACATTTGCGAAAATTCTCGGAGGCCAGTTGAGGATTTTGTGCTATTTCAACAAATGGTTAACAGAAAAAAAATCCGTTTTAAATGGATAAGTGTACCAAGTCCAACTTAAGAGCTGGTTTTTATTAGACAATTTAGTGTTGCATGGAAACTTCAACTAAATTAAAGCATTAGACTCGGCGGGAATAATAGCCCACACCTGCTTAAATGAAGCAAGTAAGAAAGCAAACAAACAAAAAAACAGAAACAAACAAAAAGCCAAATAAAGCAACCTTCTACAATATCCAGAAACAGCATACACAAATCAGATCAACTTTATGGTAGGAAGTATAAGCAGAATGTGGCCACGCCCACCTTTGATGGTGCATGAACTTCTGAGTTCAAATGCATACAATCATGTAAAAGCTGCTGTGGTCCTGCATGCTTGTAGCTCCAGCACTGGGGGAAGGAGAAAGGTGAATCCTGAGCTCACTTGCTAGACAGCCTAGCTGAAACTGAGCTTCAGGCTCCCTGAGAGACTATGTTGGAATAGAATGAGGGGAGAGCAATAGGAGATGGTCAATGCTTTCCTGTGTCCTCACACTCTTATGAATACGCATACTTTCACTGTACATATACACCACACAAAATACAGATTCTATAGAAGAGACAAATTATGCATTATATATCTTGCTGAGCTTGGTTTATTTCACTTACCACAATCTCAATTCCATGATGTTTTTTTCCAAAAAACATAACTTTATTATTTTCCATGGTTGAATAAAACTCACATTTTAAAAACCCATGTTTTTATACCTATGATGATTCTATAATGTGGGCTTCATTGAATAGTGCCACAATAATCATTAGTGTGCAATGTCTCTATTGTATGCTGACTTAATTTCCTTTGTATATGTATGTTTATGTATATGTACATGTATATCCTTGTTACCTAGATCCTGTGATAGTGCTGTTTTTAGGTTTTGTAGACCTCCACACTGATTTCTATAATGCTGCACTAATTAGCATGCCATGACAGTGTGTATATGTTGCCTGCACCCACCCATGTTCTCACTAGTATGTTGCTTGTTTGTTTTATTTTTTTAATTTCTTATTTTGTTTTTGGAGACTGTGATGTACTTACATAATTTCTTCCTCTTTCCTCCCTTCAAACCCACCCCCCCATCCTTCCTTGTTCTCATTCAAATTCATGGCTTCACTTTTGATTGTTGTCACTCTGTGTGTGTGTATGTGTGTGTGTGTGTGTGTGTGTGTGTGTGTGTGTGTGTACACAGACATAAATACAACCTGCTCAGTCTGTAGGATGTTATTTGTGCGCATGTTTTCAGGGAGTTGGAAAGCCAGTGGTATGCTCTTCCCTGAGGAAGACTGTTTTTCCCTGCTTACAGGTTTCCTTAGTTGCCTATAGCTCTTTGTGTAGGGTTGAAGCTCCCTGAGCTTCCCCTCATCCACATCAGCATGTCTGTTGGGTATCCTTGTTTAGCTCCTGTTCAGGTAGTCATGTTGATGAGCATAGCTTTTGATATTCCTTGAGAGAAAATCTCATAGCCAACTTCCTGTTCCTCTAGCTCTTACAATCTATCCACCCATCCCTCAGCAGGGATGTCTGAGCCCTAGGTGCAGGAGTTATGTGTTAGAGGGATTGGAATTGACAGTTCTTCATTTTGACTGGTTATATTTTTTTCTATAATTGGTGTCAACTTTGCTGCAAAAAAGACATTTCCTTGATGGGAGGTAAGGATTTATACTTATCTTTTGGTGTAAGGACAAATTTTTTAAATGTCCATTAGGGATTATATGCTGGTCCAATGAAGTGGTGGTTAGGGTTCTTCTCCAAGATCCATTATGTCACCTGTGTAGTTGGATAGGTTTCTAGTCCCCAGTCATGATATCCCTCTTGTTGATCAGGTCTTGAGTCCAATTAGAGAGCTGTTGTTTATTGCCAAGGTATGCATGACACTATTGCACCCTTAAGGCTATCATGACATTCTGGATCATGGGTATCATAACTAGGTAGGACCATTGGTTGTTTCTTTCATTTGGAAGTTTGCATGTTGCCTTCTGCTACCATGAAAGCTAGTCCTCAGTGAGGAGGCATTCGGGTTAGTTCTAGCTCAGGGGCCTCTGGGCCCTGCATCTGATGTGCATGCTGTCTTCAGCAACAGGGATTTACCTTCCACATCTGGAGGACAACCAAGGGCAAGAGGAATAACCTGTGCTGTTTTGGGAGTCTCTTGGACAATCCTGACCAACAATTCAAAACAGGACTTTTCATGCCTGGTTCTGGATTTTTTTTTTTTATTTTTTATTTTTTGGTGGTCTGGCTGTTAGAGGGAGCATTATCAGCCCAGATTGTAAAATTTCATTTAAACTACATGTATTATAGTTATTTTTAGGTAGATAGTTAATAGCATATTCTTTAGACTTTTTCAGACATCTATACTACTAATTTTATTATTTCCCCCTTCTGTATTTACCTCCACCTCCCTCCCTAGTTATAATTCCCCATTTTTCCCATTTCCCCCTGCTATTTTCCTCTCTGCTCCCTCCCTACTTCCCCACTCCAGGTTTCTGTAGTTACTTCAAGTTATGTACTCACATCTGAACAGCTGGAGCTAGGAGCCTCCATTGAGAGAACATGCTGTGTCTGTCTTTCTGGGCCTGGGTTACTTCACTCAATATGATCTTTTCTGGTTCCATCCATTTACCCTCAGATTTCATTTTTCTTTGTGGTTGAATAGTCTTCCATATTATATATGTACCATATCTTCATGATGATAGCTATTCTGAACCAAATGAAATCTCAACATGGTTCTAACTTGTACTTGAACAGTGGATACGGAAGCTGACTTCTTTTTCATGGGGGCTTCCCATGGGCTTGAGCAAAGCATGGCACATCAATTTGTGGCTGGACCAAGCTCCTTGCCTTGCATCAAGGCATGGAAAGGTAATCTAGCATGGGGAACAAGTTCCCAAAAGCAGCTAAGCTCCAGGGACACGTCTTGATCGCACAAAGGAACCAAGCTACATAAGCTGTCACATACACATTAGTTCCTCCATGCCTTCTGCTGGTCTCCTTCTGTCCCCCATATTACACCCACAAACCCCAGTAAAGGTAAAAGTTAGGAGCTCCCAGCACAACAGCCTTAGCCTTGACAGCACCTGGCTTAGGGGATGGACATACTAATGTTCTGGAATCTTTGACTTTCAGGATGCTCCAGCCTCCTCTGCACCAGCACAAGCCCACCTCCTCCCAGAAAGCTCCCCATCTCCTGCCCCAGCACTCACTGTGCTTCTCCAGAACCATTTATTTCTTCCTGTTTTACTTTGATTCTGAAGGCTAGTTTCCTTCTGCCTCTCCTGGTCTCTGGGCATTCTCCATTCTCTCTCCCAAGTAGATTCCTTAGTCTTGACAACATGTCTAATGATATGCCCTCTAGGGCACTGAAGGAATACCCTAAGGGCAATTCGTGTCAGCCACAACACTGGTGAACATCACAAAGCGATGCCAAGAGCTAGCCAGGATACAATGGAATAGTCCAGAGACATTCTAACAGCTGTCCTTACTGCTCTCTCGGAGCTCATGGACTCGTGGACCAACAGTTAGGGAGCCTCCCATGAGATGACCTAGGCCCCTCTGCATGTAATCATGACAAGCTGTGTAGCTTGATCTCTTGTAAGGGACTCTGCTAATGTCCATTGGCGAATAGCCTTTTCCTTCCCTGCTAATCAGGTCTCATTGGAACTGACCAGAAGCCCAAGGTTCCCTTTTGCAGGAGCCCTCTCTTGGAAACACTAGGGGGAAGCCATTCACGCACCTCCTCCTCTCAAATGCCAGAGTCTCTTAGCTTGATTGGAAGCCCCCATAGTACCTTCCCATATTGAGAACTGAGCTAATACTTTTGAAACACTGCCTACGAATGTCTCATTCCTTCCTCAAGATCCCTCTATTCATAAATATAAGCCATTAAATACTACTGAGAAAACCATGTCAGGATGAGTAGACTAGTAAAGATCACCCTCCTCAAGTACAAGTGATTGAGAGCACATTCATGGGGGAACCTGCCAGTGCTGATTATAGTGTGGTGATTTATGTTAAGGATACAGTAATGAAGAGCCATGTGATTAGCTTTAGAAAATTGCCCCAGGATTCCTTAGCAGATTGAGAAAGCAGTCATCAGGGTTGCTGGTAAAAGTGTGATGATCTATTTTGCAGAGGAAACTGAAATAGTGTATCCACCGACGGGAAAAAGCCTTTAGGCTGAGTGTGGTTGCTCTCCACTCTGCAGCAAAGACACCAAAGCAGGATTAGTTACAGGCCTCTGTGAGTTACAGTGAGATTCTGCCTCTTGGGGGGACAAAGAAAGGATATTGAGAAAATAAAGACAGCTGTAGACATACCTCAGTTAGGCAGAGTGCCTGCCTAGCATATAGCAAGTCCTGGGTTTCAAGACTAGTGCTGTCCTCACTGGCCTTGGTGGCCCCACTTATGATCTTAGCATTTGTGAAGTAGAAGCAGGATGATCTAAGCTCAAGGTGAACCTACAAAGCCAGTGTGAGGACAGCTTGGGAGACATGAGACTGTGTTCAACCAATAAAACAGAAACATGCCTTCCCTTCAAGGCCTCGCCTACCAATTCTTTCTAATGAAAAGAACTTACCATTCTCCCTACCAGTCTTGTATTTTAGGGAGATTGAGAGGAAGGTGAAGTGATCTTTCTAATCTCAGTACCTTGCTCTTGCCTTTCCATAGGTCCACATAGAGACAATGAAAGTGGGTATGACCATCGGAACTATTGAGTAATATCCAATGCTACTTGAACAGTACTGTGTTTATGATAAACTATGCCTTTCCCTGAGGGATGCTGCCCTAGCAAAAAGCATCAGGGTCTGAGGCCAAATCCTACTGATCCCTTCAAGGGGCTAGAATAAATCATTAGATACACTCCACTTCCTTGACCAGAGATTAAATCAAACTGACCCATTCAAAACCTGGTTGGCTATTGAACCACAAATTATACCCCCAATCCCTTCATTTGGTGTTCGGTTCGGGTGGAGTTCAGGCACTTACATTTCTCATGAGGTCTGGGTGTAGACAAACAATGTGTTGCTGTCACTAAGAAGTAGCCTGTCCAGGACCTCTGTCCATAAGAGACTTTAGAGGAGTCACTGCTCTCCTTCCTAGGATCTGTTAATGATATTGAACTGTCTTCACTTGGGAGTCACAGGCTAGAGAGCCCTTCAAAAGTGACTCACATTACTAGGAACCTAGAAGTTTCTATTTCCTTTGCTTTTCAGCAGTGAAATTCAAACAGACAGTGCCTAGCCAGGGACTAGCCATCCCACCCTGGACTTCACATCCTAGGTGCTTTTCCAGGAAGCTC
>NW_023412236.1:0-10654 GCF_903995425.1 Onychomys torridus
AGTTTGGATAAGGGCTTGTCTATCTTGTTGATTTTCTCAATGAACCAACTCTTTGTTTTAATGATTTTTGTATTGTTCTCTTTGTTTCTATTTTATTTATTAATTTCAGCTCTCAGTTTGATTATTTCCTGGTGTCTATTCTTCCCGGATGACTTTGCTTCTTCTTGTTCTAGAGGTTTAAGGTGTTTTGTTAATTCACTAGTGTGAGATATCTCCAACTTCTTCATGTGGGCATTTAGTGCTGTGAATTTTCCTCTTAGCACTGCTTTCATAGTGTTCTATAAGTTTGGATATGTAGTATATTCATTTTCATTAATCTCTAGGAAGTCTTTAATTTCTTTCTTTATTTCTTCCTTAACCCATTGGTGATTCAGTTGAGCATTATTCAGTTTCCATGAGATTGTAGGGTTTCTGTACTTTTTTCTGTTGTTGAAATCTAACCTTAAACCATGGTGGTCCGATAGAACACAGGAGGTTATTCCAATTGTTTTGTATCTTTGAGATTTGCTTTGTGGCCAAGAATGTGGTCGATTTTAGAGAAGTTTCCACGGGCTGCTGAGAAGAAGGTATATTCTTTTTTGTTTGGGTGGAATGTTCTGTAGATATCAATTAAGTCCATTTGAGCTATAACATCAGTTAAGACCATTATGTCTCTGTTAAGTTTCAATTTGGCTGATAGGTCCAGAGGTGAAAGTGGGGTGTTGAAGTCTCCCACTATTAATGTTTGGGATTTTATATGTGATTTAAGCTTTAGTAATGTTTCTTTTACATATGTGGGTGCCCTTTTGTTTGGGGCATAAATGTTCAAAATTGAGAGTTCATCTTGGTGAATCTTTTCTGCAATGAGTATGCAATGTCCTTCTTCATCTCTTTTGATTGATTTTAGTTTGAAGTGTATTTTGCTGGATATTAAGATGGCTACACCAGGTTGTTTCTTAAGACCATTTGATTGGAAAGTCTTTTCCCAGCCTTTTATTCTTAGGAGGTGTCTATCTTTGAATTTGAGGTGTGTTTCTTGTATGCAGCAGTAAGATGGGTCCTGTTTTCATATCGATTCTGTTTGTCTGTATCTTTTATAGGTGAATTAAGTCCATTGATATTAAGGGTTATTAATGACTAGTGATTGTTCCTGTTATTATTTTTATTATTTGGTGGTAGTGTGTGTGTACTTCTCTTCTTTAGGGTTTACTGCTGTAGGATGTTATGTATTGCCTGTGTTTTCATGGTTGTATCTGCCTTCCTTAGGTTGGAATTTTCCTTCTAGTGCTTTCTGGAGGGCTGGGTTTTGTGCATAGTATTGTTTAAATCTGGTTTTGTCTTGGAAAGGTCTTGTTCACTCCATCTATGATGATTTGAGAGTTTTGCTGGCTATATTAGTCTAGGCTGGCATCCATGGGTCTCTTAGTGTCTGCATTATATCTGTCCGAGGTCCTTCTGGCTTTCAAATTTCGTCCATTGAGAAATTAGGTGTTATTCTGATGGGTTTGCCTTTATAAGTCACTTGGCCTTTTTCCTTTGCTGCCCTTAATATTCTTTCTTTATTCTGTACATTTAGTTGTTTAATTATTATGTAGCAAGGGGACTTTTTTGTGCGTCTAGTCTTCTTGGTTATCTATAGGCTTCTTGTATTTTCATAGGCAATTTGTTCTTTAAGGTGGGAAAGTTTTCCTTCCATGATCTTGTTAATATATTTTCTGTGCCTTTGAGTTGGTATTCTTCTCCTTCCTCTATCCCTATTGTTCATAGGTTTGGTCTTTTCATGGTGTCCCAAATTTCTTTGACATTTTGGTCATGACTTTGTTGGTTTTAGTGTTTTCTTTGACTAATGAATCTATTTCTTCTACCGTATCTTCAACACCAGGGATCCTCTCTTCCATTTCTTGCATTCTGTTGGTTATACTTGCATCTGAAGTTCCTGTTTGTTTACTCAGATTTTCTATTTCCAGCATTCCTTCTGCTAGTGTCTTCTTCATTTTCTCTATTTCCCTCTTCAGGTCTTGGACTTTTCCCCTTGTTTTTTCCTGATTTTCTTTTGGTGACTTATTGTTTTCTTCTGCTTTAATTGTCCTTTCCTCTAGTTTTTTTTATAATGTTCTTCCCATTTTTTTTGTTTGTCTGTTTCTCCACTTTATTTTTGATTTCTTCTATATAAGGTTCTAGTGTCTTCATGATGTTACTTATAAGGTTGTTTTCTTCTTCTTCTTCTTCTTCTTCTTCTCTTCTTCTTCTTCTTCTTCTTCTTCTTCTCTTCTTCTTCTTCTTCCATTCCATGATGTTCAGGTCTAGCTGTTGGAGAAGGGCTAGGTTCTGGTGATGCTGTATTGCTCTTTATTTTGTTGTATGTACTTCTGCCTTGGCACCTGCCCATCTCCTTTTGGCTTCGTTCTTGGTCTTATCAGTTTACTTGGTCCAGACAGAGCTGACAGATTTAGGGAGCCTCTCTGTGGTCCAGATGGAAGCTCTGGGCCAAATGGGAGCTCTGGTCCAGATGAGAGCGCTGGCTGGATAGGAGCTGGGGGACTGGACTCTGAGTCTCAGGAAATCCCCGGGATCTCCTTATATTGTCCAGATGGGAGCTCCTCTTGTCCAGATGGGAGTTCCAGGACAGGATGGAAGCTCTGGTCCAAATGGGAATTCTGGGGCAGATAGGGAGCTGGGGGCTCTCTGGTCCACAAGGGAGATCTGGGACAGGATGGAATTCTGGACACTGGTCTCTAAGTCTCCGGAAGTGGCTGGGGTCTCCAGCAGATGGGTATGGGGGCAAGGTGTTGAGGTTGTAGTGTCTTTTGGAGGCTCTCTCTGGTCTCTGGTCCAGATGGGAGTTCCCAGTGTGGATGGGAGCTGGGGGCTGATCTCTGAGTCTGAGGAAGTGTCTGTGGTCTTGGGCAAATAGGTGTGGGGGCAGGGTGTGGAGACTGCAGGGTCTGCCTGCAGTCTTGGAGAAGGGGAGCCTTCTCACAGGACCCGCCAATTGGCCAGAAACTGGGGCCAAGTTGGTCTGTTTCTCCCAGGATGGTGCCCAGGGGTGGGACCCAGGGGGGGTTGCCTCTCTGGCTATAATAACCCCAGGCACTAACCTCTAGTCCTGATGGGAGTTCTGGGGCGGATTTGTGGGACATATCTTAAAGCTGCTATAGAGAGTGAAAAGCATGGCATCATACAAAAGATTTACAGTAATAAGCAGCCATCTGCTCAAAAGATAGTAATCCTCATTGCCTTATGTATGAGTTTGTCCTCCATCAGATATGCATATTTCTGGTGGGTTGATCTTCCAAATATCAGCTGTAATCTACTGCATAATTTTGGGGATTCCATCAACAGAGGGCATATTTCCATTGATTAATTAAATGTCTTGCTGCTGAAAAAGGAATCAGTTCATCAAAAAAATAAAAAAAAACATGCACCAAACAAATGCAACAAAAAATCATAGACTTAATAAGGTCTCATGTGGCAGGTGCAGGTGCATCAAGAGTCAGTCAATCATGGCTGCAAGAGCTTAAGAAAGTTATTCACAATGCTTCTTCAGTCAGGAAGTACATACAGGTTAACACGTCTCTTCATATTTCTTCTTGGTTTTCATTTTGTCCAGGACAATAGTCAATGACATGGTGCTACCTACTTTTACAGTATGTCTTCACCCTCTTCAAGTACAATAATGTACATCATCTCTCACACAAAGGTCCAAAGACTTGTTGTCATTGTAATTCTGAATCCTTTTAGGTTTATAGGCAAAGAGATGTTATATTTCATCATTACAAATATTTGCTCTATCTAGCCATTAAAAAATCACACAGTAGGAACACTTTATGACATTCTAGTTGCCCTTCCAGACATGTGTTCAATGATGCAACTCTCTATTATTTTTCCCTGCCACTTAATACTCCCAAAACTGTTCAGAGATTTGTTGTCATTGGGTTTTAGCACATTTAACTTCATTGGTTATGTAATTTCAAAGTTGAATCATCAAAACCATAATCTGCCATTAAAAATATAAAAACTTGCCATCTCATTATTTGATACTGAAAAGTAATATCTTTATTTCCTTAACCCTGTGTCCTCCTAAAATTTTTTTCTGATGTATTTAATTCTCAGCTTCCTCGCTCTGTGTGCAGTGAGAGCTGTGTTTCTGTATTCAGAAAATCCCCCCAGGAGGGCAAGGCTGCCTGTTGCTATGATTGTACACCTTATCCAGACAATGTGATTTCCAATGAGACAGGTAAGTGTCAGTCTGACTGTGGTATTTCCCACTTCTCCACAGTGATCTGCAATGTCTAAGCAGATGGAATCTTGCTGTGAATGGACAGCAGAGATAAGCACTATGATTTCATTTAAAAGTCATAATTTTTCAGCTCCTTGTATTGTCATTTTAAAATTTCTGTCTGGCTATTGAAATTCATAATTGATCAATGTTTGTTCTCTCTAGGTATTGGTCTCTGTGGAAAAACACTTTATCTATCCCATGGTAGTCTTCTCATTTTGTCAGAGCATTTAACACACATGGTACAAATTGTCCACTTTCCTTGTTTTTGAAAGTGCATTTATTCATAATTTACACACATTTTATGGTTGTGTCCTTAGCATCCATACTTTCATAATTTTAATCATGGCTCTGGATCTGTCAAAGATGATCAGAAATGTATTTGAACTACCATTTTTTATAGTTATAAATATTTTAAGCAAGGTTTTTCATGTTCTTTTGTCTCTGAATATCTTGCCTGCATGCATGTATATGAACCACAGGATTGCTTGGAATACATGGAAGGCAGCACAGGGCATCAGATCACCTAGACATGGAGTCACAGATGGTGTTGTCTTACCATATAGGTGCTTGTGAGAGAGTATGGGCCCCTCTGGAGAGCAACAGGTGCCTTGTACCAAACAACCTTTTTTTTCAATGCTCTATCCTTGATATCTTGCATAAATAACTTTCAACATTCCCTTAATTATTATCTTTTCTTCCTTGTTTACTTACATCTTCATATGCATACAGGAAGCATCATGGTACATAATATATAAGGAGAGTTTGCTCAGCATATAACATAGGTTTTAAATTCCTAAAATAATTGTGGAGCAGAAAATATACATTAGTGTAGTATATCACAAAATTTATCATGAGAATGTTGCATTGAACAAAATATTTTTTAAATTAATAATTGTCTATGTAGTATGAAATTAAATCTAGATTTGTATCACTTCTTTCATTTGATTAACCTAAGAACTGGTAATACTCATTTATTATTGCATACAAATGACTCTATCTTTATAATGTGTTAACAGAAGCATTAATGAACATAAAATAAGTAAATTATAGAATACTGACTTGTGACAACTAGTTGAAATGGCATCATCACCCCCGCTAATTGTGATGTTGAGATTAAGCCAGGCAGAGGTGCACACTCCTGTTCTCACAGTAACTCAGGACTGAAGTGCAAAGATCTGTTTTTCACAGTGGATCTGGACACAATAGCAGAATCCTATGTTGACATCCAAGGAACAGAAAATAGGCATGAGGTGACTGAAAACAGTGAATGTGAGAAGCACACACTGACACAATGTTGAATATGGAGAGAAAACCAGATAAGATTTCCAATCATTATGATTTCAGTCTAATTAGATTTGTTATTTATTAATTTGAATATTTTGAATCTATAATCATTTCCCCAAACATTAGGGGATTTAAATATTATTTCACAAAAGTGTAAATTTTCTAATTTTGGAGTGTTTTTGAAGTGCCTGTTTTCAAAATGTGTATATTAAGTCTGTACTGTACAGACTGTCAAAGACTTATCATGCATATAGATGCTTTGTGTTCATTGGTGGCATGGTAAGTTCATGTACATGTTCCATGTGTACATTGGAGGAAGACTGAAACCTCAGCCTCAAACCCTGAATGATTGCAGTTCAAGAAAACACTTGAGCCCAGGCAGTGGGACCTGGACCTGTCCTTTGTGCATGAGCTGGCTGTTTGGAACCTTGGGCTTACACAGGGACACTTTGCTCAGCCTGGAAGTAGGAGACTGGTCTTGCCTGTATTAAATCCACCAGGTTGAATTGAATCCTCATGGGATTCTTGGCCCTGGAGGAGATGGGAATGGAGGGGAGGGGCTGCGGGGAAGGTGGAGGAAGGGGTGGGAGGGGGGAAGACAGGGGAACCCATAGCTGATGTGTAAAATTAAAACACAAATATAATAAATAAAAAAGGGAAAAAAAGAGCAAAACCAAAAAAAAAAAAAAAGAAATACGGTTATGGCTTTGATGAACTCATGCTCTGTTAGAAACCAATAGCCAGTAAAGAGAAGTACCTTGAGAGTGAGGATTGTGTGAAGGCACACAATGAAAGATACCCTTGAGAGATTGTGTGGAGGTTCTAGCTGGGGAGCACAGCTACTTGTATACCCATGACTGAAGATTTGTCCTACTCCATTCAGGTAAGGTCCTGCCATTTGAACAAGTGTGCATCTTCAGGAAGGATGTACATGGAGTGGTGAGGGAGGAAGGGGACACCTTCCTAGCCTGCCAGATCATATGAATCAAGCCTGGCCTTCAATGGGGTGACAGATGTTGCAGCCAGACCAACCTCCAACCATCATTGCAAGGATCCTGCTTGAGAACTTGGATGGTGTTAGTAGGCATAGGTAGACACAGCACCCTAAGCAGGTATGGATGACATCTTGAGAAGTTTATCAGTTAGTGAATGTTCAATAAGGCATGTCAGTAAAGTCCAATAGAAGTTTACTAACATTACTGTGAAGGCCAGCATTATCATTAGAGTATATAAAAATAAATAAATATAAAACTATACATGAGGTCTGTCATATTTTTTTAAATTACTTTTTCATACTTTCTTTATTGGGCTATTGAAGAGATGGCCTCTTGTGCAGAGCATTTGAGTTGGGAATCCACTCCACCACCTTGTGCTTCTGTTACTTCTTGCTTTCTTAGCATTTCACCGCACACCTCATTTGTGAGATGGAGACATTGGCAATGCCTGTCCTACTGGGTTAGTAAAACACTGTAGATTATGCCTTTTAAGGAGAGTTCAGAGTAGGGCAAACACATGGGGAAGATCTGATGAACCCTGGCTCCTGCTCTTGTGGCTGCTTCTATTTTTAACCTTGATTCTGTAGCATGAGTATAAACTTTCTGTAGATATTCATTAATTAAGACAGGAATAATGAGCCACAGAAGTAAGACACAAAAAACCCAAATTAAAAATTTGTGACTCTTAACTCATTTGATTGTTATTTTGAAATTTGGTTTGTGTGTGTGTGTGAGAGATAGACAGAGACAGAGAGAGAGAGAGAGAGAGAGAGAGAGAGAGAGAGAGATATCACCGAAAGACCAGTGGGAAAGACTGATGAAACACCAAGCAGGTGTCCTCTTACTTATTTATTATTTATTTATTATTTCATTCATTCATTCATTCATTCATTATTTATTTATTTATTTATTTATTTATATTTATTATATTAGTCTCACTTATCCAGAGGGCCTGATCCAGTTGGGGGCTCCACAGCTTTTGGTTCATAATTCATGTGTTTCCATTAGTTTGGCTATTCGTCCCTGTGCTTTTTCCAGTCTTGGTCTCAACAATTCAGGCTCTTACACCCTGGACTGAAAGAGGAGGGACTGTCATCTTTCAATACTGAAATCTTAATGTTTTTACCTTTTTAAAAAAAAACCAATTTGAAAATGGTCAAATATTATTCAGATTATCAGGCATATGGCTGAATCATTTTAGGATATAAAAGTATTCATTCAGCTTAGTGCTCTGTGTTCAGGTAGCTTATGAACGTTTTGGATGGATAAATATGGTAATAATTTCTCAATAACCTCATACTCTGTATAGTGGCATCAATTATTTTTGCAGCAAAGCTAACTAAACATATAAAATTCACCTATGATGAAGAATTTCTTAATATACAGTTATGTCTAATACAAAAATTTGAATCTGTATTTACACTGAAATATCCCTAACATGTCTGTTTCAACAACAGCAGTATGTGTAGCTATGTAGAAGGTATACAACTCCTCTGCTTTGTGACAGAATAATATATATGCAGATATGTTCATCAGTTAGTTACTTGTCTTGATGCTCTGATCAACTACTTGACAAACTGACTCTCAGTTTGAGAGTACTGTTCTCATGTCAGCAAGAGTAGAAGCTGCTGGGCACATTGGTACTGTAGTCAGGAGGCAAGGAGAGATGAATACCCTGAGCTCCACTTATTTTGTTTCTTTTTTTAGTCTGGGACTCTACGTCATGGAATGCCCATACTCTCTCAGTGGGTTTAACCCTTTCCACCAGAGTGATACCCCATCAACTGAAATCACAGACTCAACTTAATATATGTCTCCCCAGAAATTCTAAGTTCCATTAAAATTAACCATTGCAATCTGTCTCTCTTCCCGCAAAACAACTAACAAATTTACTCTATGAGAGTGTAAGTTCACTGAGCAAGAAGGGACTTATTCTCATTTTGGGAGATCATGAATATGAATATGTGTGTGTAATCAGATTATGGTGCCCTGTAGTAAATACTTGAAATAAAAAAAGATAATCTTGGTACCCACAAAATCATGAATTCAATAACTTGTTTAAATAATTTCAATAAATATCAAATTGAATAAGTGAGTTTGGAAAATTTTGAATTTTTCAACCAAATGAAAGTATGATATAAATACATTGATACTTATGTATTGTTTATTTTAGATGAAACTTTCCAAGTTATCATTGGGAAATTATCAAAAATTACTCCATTATACACTAAGTCTAATTTACTTGAGTCTTAAACAGTGAAGAGAAGAGATGTAGGTATCATGCCAGACAACTGGTGCTGGGAAGGGGCTTGGGATAAAAGGGGACCTAAGCACAGCCTCAACATAACTTTTATTTATGACCAGATGTAGATAATTGTGTGAAGTGTCCTGATAGACACTATGCAAATACACAACAGAACCACTGCATCAAGAAAGCTGTGACAGTTCTGTCCTATGAAGACCCCTTGGGAATAGCACTCTCCTGCATGGCCCTGGGCTGCTTTCTACTGACAGTGGGGGTTATATTATCTTTGGGAAGCATCAACCATACTCCCATTGTCAAGGGCCAACAATCAGACTCTCACTTATGTCCTTTTCATCTCTCTGATCTTTTGCTTCCTCTGTCCATTGCTCTTCATTGGCCATCCCAACACAGTCACCTGTATCCTGTAGCAGAGTACATTTGCAGTTCTGTTCACTGTGGCTCTCTCTAGTGTCTTCACAAAAACTCTTACTGTGGTTCTGGCCTTCAAGGTCACTGTTCCAGGAAGAATGGTGAGGTGGCTGATGATATCAAGGGTCCCTAACTTCATCATTCCCATCTGTACCTTCCTCCAGCTTGTACTCTGTGGAGTTTGGCTGAGCACCTCTCCTCCATTTGATGACTCAGATGCTCACTCTGAACATGGGTACATCATCATTGTTTGCAACAAGGGCTCAACTGTGGCCTTCCACTATGTGCTGGGATACCTCTGCCTCTTGGCACTTGGGAGCTACAACTATGGCCTACCTCTCCATGAACCTACCTGACACATTTATGAAGCCAAGTTCTTGACATTTAGCATGTTGATGTTCTTTAGTGTGTGGATCACATTCCTTCCTGTGTATCATAGCACCAAAAGGAAGGTCATGGTGGCCATGGAAATCTTTGCTATCTTGGCTTCCAGTGCAGGCCTCCTGGGCTGCATCTTTGCCCCAAATGCTACATTATTTTGTTAAGACCAGATAGGAACTCACTGCATTGCATCAAGAACAAAACACATTCTAAGAGAAAATTCCAACCTATAGCTTAATCCACATGTTTCTTAATTACATATAAGTCTTTAAGACAGTTTAGCACCATACCAATTGTCAGATATAATGTAGCAATTTCAGAATTTTTGTTTATTGGTTTCCTGTGTTGATGAAATCACTATTTATTCTCTCATCTTCCAATGTGACTTACTTTTTCTCTGAATTAGAAACTTGATTTCCATAATATTAATTCTATTTGTCTATTAGTATGAGTTATATATTATTCTTTGCCTCTTCAAAATTCCATACATTTGCCTGTGAAATAACATATACTTCCATATGTATCTGAATGATTCTGATGTCCTTGATATGTTCCACAATTATATCCTGCTTTCATTTGATGTATGCTTTCATTCTGAATAAAAGCACATTTTAAATAGTGAATAAGATCTTGACATGATGAAAATATTTTGCCAACTGTTTGTTTAATGAGGTGCATGCTACAGGAGAATGCAGGTCAATTCATATCTTTATATCATAACCCAAAGTCAGAATCAGAAAACTGGATACTCCCATTAACAGATAATTACAAGAAACTTCTGTTAAATCTGTGAAGAATGTCAGTGTCCAGCTGTATCCAGGTCATCAGAACCTGTAGTCAGTTCTCTCTCTGACCTTCAATATCCAAATAGTGGTTTTTATACTCTCCTTTTCACAATTCTTGATTTTTGATATTTTTTTTTCTGTTTTCTACCAAGTGAAATTGTGCTTTGTGTGAATCCTGCATATTTATAAATACTTTTCTAAGAATTCATGAACATTTCACAAAAGCTGTCCTATTCTCTGAGAACAACACTTTTTGATCTTCTCTTTTCTAGAA
>NW_023412237.1:0-5346 GCF_903995425.1 Onychomys torridus
AGAAAATCAACAAGATAGACAAGCCCTTATCCAAACTAACCAAAAGACAGAGAGAGAACAATCCAAATTAACAAAATCAGAAAATACAAAGGGGGGACATAACAACAGACAATGAGGAAATGCAGAGAATCATCAGGTCATAATTTAAAAACCTCTGCTCCACAAAAACTGGAAAATCCAAAAGAAATGGATAATTTTCTCAAGAGGTACCACATACCTAAGTGAAATCAAGACCAGATAAACCATTTAAATAGTCCAATAACTCCTAAGGAAATAGAAATCAGTCATTAAAAGTCTCCCAACCAAAAAAAGCCCAGGACCAGATGGTTTCAGTGCACAATTCTACCAGATCTTCAAAGAAGACTTAATTCCAATTCTCTTTAAATTGTTCCACATAATTAAAGCAGAAAGAATATTACCAAACTCCCTTCTATGATGCTGTAATTACCCTGATTCCCAAGCCGAAGAAAGAAGAAAGAAGCAACAAAGAAAGAGAACAACAGACCGATCTACCTCATGAACATTGATGCAAATATACTAAATAAAATACAGGCAAACAGACTCCAAGAAACACATCAAAACAATTATCCACCATGTTCAAGTAGGCTTCATCCCAGGGATTCAAGGGTGGTTCAACATATGAAAGTCTGTCAATGTAATACCCCATATAAACAAACTCAAAGGAAATAAACACATGATCATCTAACTAGATGCAGAAAAGTCATTTTTCAAAATCCAACACCCCTTCATGATAAATTGTCTTACAGAGATCAGAAATTCAAGAAACACTCCTATACATATAAAGGCTATTTACAGCAAGCCAGCAGCCAACATCTGTAGTGGGTAGCCATTCCAGCCTTAGTCTGGAATTTCCAACCCCATTGAGGAGTCGGTAATGGTCATGCCTACAAGGTGGGGCTGAGAGAGGACTCTGAAGACCCCAGTTCAAGAGGAGATGCTTCTTTTGGTTCCAGGACCCTGGACACTGGAGGTAGACTGAGCATAGTTCTCCAGAGAATACTGCCGAACTGCGCAGTACTTTTCCCAGACCCTGCAACATATCCCTTCATTTGTAAGTTACCCCACATAAAAAACCTCCCTTTTAAGTATGTGGAGTGGCCTTAATAATTTCACTAATACCTGGTGCCAACATGGGGCACGAAGCCACAACCCTGGGATTAAGAGTCCAATGCTCTACTGACTGAGCTAGGTGGGCTAACTCAATACTTTCCTGAAGGAAAGAAAATATATCTCAAACAAAAAAAGGCAAAAGAAGAAATGGAATGGATAGGTATAAGATATTATGGTAGACTATCATACATTAGTAAACAAATTTACTAAAATAGCAGTCTTAGATAATTAGCACTGTAATTTTCACTGGTATGAATTTTTTTTGGAAGAACTACATTTCCCACAGTGCCTTTCTCTATGTGACAGAATACATTTCCAACCAGCCTTTTTCTGTTTCATCGGAACTTCCTTTCTCATAATGCCTTCCTTGGTGACAGCTGAACTGTGTTTCCCACAGTGCCTGTCTCTATAACATTAGAAATACATTTCATACAGTGTCTTTTTCGACATCATCATACTACGTCTTCCACAGTGCCTTTCTCAGTGTCATCTGAACTATATTTCCCACAGTTCCTTTGGGCACGTCATCACAATTACATTTCCCACAGTTCCTTTTTCTATGACATCACAACTTCCTTACCCAAAGTTCTTTTCTTTGTGTAATCAGAACTACATTTCCCACCTACCTTTCTTTATGTTATCAGAACAGCATTTCCTGCAGTGCCTTTCTCTACATAGCAGAAATTCATTACCTACAGTGCCTTTCGCTACATCAGAACTACATTTCCCACAATTCCTTTCTCTATGACATCGAATTACTTTTCCCATACTTCCTTTCTCTATGACATCAGAATTACATTTCCCACAGTTCATTTTTTACATAATTAGAGCAACATTTCCCACAGTGTCTTTCTGTGTCATCCAAACTACATTTCCCACATTCCTTTCTTTATTTCATCAGAACTACATTTCCCACATTCCCTTACTCTATTTCATCAGAAATTCATTACCCACAGAGCCTTTCTCAAGTCATGAGCACCACATTTCCCACAGTTCCTTTCTCTGTGTCATCATACCTACATTTCCCAAATTACCTTTCCCTATTTCACAGAAGGATGTTTTTCATAATTCCTTTCTCTGTTTCATCAGATCAACAGTACCCACAGTTCCTTTCTTGGGGTCATCTGAGCTACATTTCCCACAGTACCTATGTGTATGTCATCAGAACTACATTTATCTCAGTTCCTTTCTATATGTTATCAGAACTACGTTTACCACAGTGTCTTTCTCTGTGTCATCAATTCTGCATTTCCCACAGTGCCTTTCTCTGGTTTATCAAAACAACATTTCCCACAGTGCTTTCATCAGTGATATCTGAACTACATTTCCCACAATGCCTTTGGTTATATCATCACAACTACATTACCCAAAGTTCCTTGTCTTTTTCACAGAACTACATTTCCCACATTCTTTCTTTATGTCATCAGAACATCATTTCCTGCAGATACTTTCTCTATGTCATCAGGTGATCATTACACACAGTGCCTTTCTCTATGTTATCAGAACTACATTTCCCAGAGTGCCTTTCTTTTTGTCATCAGATCTATATTTCCCACAGTTCCTTTCTCCACATCATCAGAACTACACTTCTTACAGTGTCTTTCTCTGTGACATAAGAACTACAATTATCACATGGCCTTTCTCATAATCAGAACTACATTTCCCACAGTGCCTTTCTCTACATCATGAGAATTACATTTCCCACAATGCCTTTCTCTGTGTCACAGAAATACATTTCCCACAGTGCCTTTCTGTTTCATCAGAATATTTTCCCCAATGCCATTCTTTGTGGCACCAGAACAACATTTCCTACAGTCCCTTTCTCCATGGCACCACAGCTACATTTCCAACACTGCCTTTCTTTACATCATGAGGAGTACATTTCCCACAGTTCCTTTCTCTACATCATTGGAACGACATTTCCCACAGTGTATTTCACTGTGACATAAGAACTACATTTCCCACAGTGTCTTTTTCTGGGTCATCATAACTTCATTTCCCTCAGGGCCTTTCTCTGTTTCATCAGATCAACATTACCCACAGTGCTTATTTCGTTGTCATCTGAACTACATTTCCCACTGTTCCTAATTGTACATCTTCACAACTACATTTCCTGCGGTTCCTTTTTCTACATCATCAGCACTACATTTCCTACAGTTCCTTTCTTTATGACATCACACCTTCATTACTCAAAGTTCCTTTCTCTATATCATCACAACTACATTTCTACAGTGCCTTACTGTATGAATTCAGAACTACATTTCCTACAGTGACTATTTACATCATCAGACAGATCTACATTTCCCACGGTGACTTTTTCTACGTCATTACAACTATATTTCCCACTGTGCTTTTCACTACATCTTCACAAAAAAAAATTCCCACAGTGCTTTTTCCTACGTCATCAGAACTGCATTTCCCAACCTTCCTTTCTCCACAAATTCAGAAATACATTTGCCAGTGTTCCTTTCTCTACATCTTCATGACTTCGTTACCCACAGTGCCTTTCTCTATGTCATTAGAACATTTCCCATATTTCCTTCCCTGTGTCATCCAAACTCCATTTCCCAAAGTTCCTCTCTCTATGTCATCACAACTACATTTCCCACAGTATCTTTCTCTACTTCACCAGAACTATATTTCCCACAGTGACTTTCTCAGCATCATGCCAACTACCTTTGCACAGTGCTTTTCTTGGAGTCATCATCTCATTGCCAAATATGCCTTTCTCTAAGTCACAGAATTACATTTCTATCAATGTCTCTCCCAGTGTCATTCGAACTACATTTCCCAAAGTGTCTTTCTCTACATCATCAGATCTACATTCCCAACTTACTTTCACTACATCATCAGAACTACATTTGCCACTGTTCCTTTCTCTTTGCAATCAGAACTACATTTCTACACTACTTTCTTATGACATGAAAACTACACTTCACAGTTCCTTTCTATGACATCAGAACTACATTTCCCAAATGTCCTTTCTCTAAGTAACAGAACTACAATTCCCACAGTGTCTTTTCTATGCCATCAGAAATGCATTTCCCACATTGAGTTTCTCAGGCTTATCAGATACACATTGTTTACATGGCCTTTCTCTACATCATCAGAACATCATTTTCCACAGTGTCTTTCACTGTGTGATCTGAACTATATTTCCCACAGTGCCTCTATGACATCAGAACTATATTTCCCACACTTCCTTTCTCCATGTCACCAAAATTACATTTCTCACTGTGTGTTTCTCTGGGACATTAGAACTACATTTCCCACAGTTCCTTTCTCTGTGTCATCATAACTACTCTTCCCACAGTGCCTTTCTCTGTTTCATCAGAATGACATTTCCCAGAGTGCCTTCCACTACTTCATAACATCCACATTTTCCCACAGTGCCTTTCTCTGCATCTACTTTTCCAAGAGATACTTCATTTCCATCATCAGAACTATATAACCCACAGTTTCTTTCTCTATGTCATCAGACCTTAATTTCCCATTGTTTCTTTTTCTGTGCCATAAGAAATCATTTTCCACAAGGCTTTTCCCTGCTTTGTCACATCCACATTTTTCACTCTTCCTTTCTCTGTGTCACAGAAATTCATTTCCCATATCCCTTTCACTTTTTTATCAGATTGGCATTACTCACTGTGCCTTTCTCCATCTCATCAGAACTTCCTTACCCAAAATTCCTTTCTCTGTCTCATCTGAACTACATTTTCCAAAGTGCCTTTCTCTTTGTCTCAGGAATATATTACCCACAATGCCTTTCTCTATGTCACCAATGCTACATTTCCCACAGATGTTTTCTCTATGTCATCAGAACTGCATTTCCCACAGTTCCATTCTAGGTGTCATCTGAACTACTTTTCCACAGTTCCTATCTCTACCTCATCAGAACTACATTACAAGAGTGCCTTTCTCTGTGTCACAAAACTATATTTCCTACAGTGCCTTTCTCTTTTTCATCAGATTGACATTACTCACAGAGCCTTTCTCGGTGTCATCTATACTACCTTTCCCACAATTCCTATATATATGTCATCACAGCTACTTTTATCACAGTTCCTTTACCTCATCATCAGAACTATATTATCCAAAGTTCCTTTCTCTGTGCCATCAGAACTACATTTCCCAGAGTGCCTTTCTGTGTGTCACCAGAATTACATTTTCCACAGTGCATTTCTGTCTGTCATGTGAACTACATTTCCTTAAGTTCCT
>NW_023412238.1:0-3465 GCF_903995425.1 Onychomys torridus
TACCCAAAAGTTCCTTGCTCTATGGCAACATATCTACATTCCCATGACACCTTTCTTTTATCACAGAAATACAATACCTACAGTTCCTTTCTTGGAATCATCTGAACTACATTTCCCACAGTTCCTTTGTCTACACATTAGAACCTCATTCCCACAGTTCCATTCCCCCCATCATCAGAACTATATTACCCACAGAGCCTTACTTGTGTCTCATAATACAATTCCCAAAATTCCTATAAATGTCTAATATCAAAAGTACATATTGAATCCAAAAAACAGATTAAAAACAAAAACAAAAACAAAAATTCTAATTGAAAAATGTATAATACTCAAAAGATATATATTGAACTCAAAAATCAAATAAATAAAACAAAAATTCACATCTAATAAAGTCTAATATCAAAAATAAACATATATAACATTATTAGGTAAATGAAACAAATTATCATCTGATAAAAGTCTACATCCATAACATACATAATTATCACAAAATTTAAATAAAACAGAAAATTTTGTTTGATAAAATTCCAATATTCAAAATATACATAGTAAACACAAGAATTCAAATAAAACAAAAGTTCTCATTTGATAAAAATCTAATAACAAAAACATACTTATTGAACAAAAAGGTAAATAAAATAAAAATTCTCAACTGTTAAAGGCCTACTATCCAAAATATACATATTAAATCAGCATATCATTAAAAACAACAGATTCTCATGTGACAATGTTCAAATATATAAAATATACCTACTGAACACAAAAATTAAATAAAAGAAAAATTTTCTGCTGATAAGATCTAATATCAAAAATATACACATTGATCCCAAAAAAACTGATAAGTAAAAAAAAAATCTCATCTGATTAAAGCCTAATATCCAAAATATACATATTGAACATAAGAAATTATATGAAACAAAAATTCTTCTCTGGTAAAAGTCTAATAATAAAAAAATACTGAAAACAAGAAACTAAATAAATTAAAAATTATCCTCTGATAAACATCTAATGCAAAAATACATTGAACACTAAAATTCAGATACACAAAACAATAATTCTCATCTGATAAAAGTCTAATACCCAAAATGTACATAATAAACACAAGAACTCATAAAAAGAACAAAATTCTCATGTGATAACTGTTAAGTATCATAAATATAATGATTGAACACAAAAGTTAAATGAAAGAAATATTCTCTGCAGATAAATATCTAATATCCAAAATATGGACAGTGATCACAGATAAATATCACCAAAATTTTCATCTGATTAAAGTATAATATCTAAAATATACATAATGTACACAAAAAATTATACAAAACAAATTCTTACCTCTTAAATGTCTAATAACCAAAAAACCACATTGAACACCAGAAATCAGATACATAAAACAAAAATTCTCATCTGATAAAGGTGAAATATCAAAAATATATTTATTGTACATAGGAAATTAAATAAAACAAAAATGTTTCTCTGTAAAATTCTAATATCCAAAATATTCATATTTAACACTTGAAGTTCAATAATCCAAAAATTCTCATCTTATTAAGGCATAATACCTAAAATAGACATATTGAACACAAAAATTAGATAAATAAAAAATCTCATGTGTAAAGGTATAATATTGAATTATACATATTGAACAAAAAAACAGATAACAAAAATTCTCATTTGAATATGTCCTAATAACAATGTCATAAGTATTGGACCCAGGAAATCACACATACCACTCCTTTCTCCACAGGTGCTGTTTTGATGAGTGGCACTACTGAATTTAAAAACTATTTTCTTAACTCGCAATAGCCTTTATGAGATAGAAAGGAGAAATTAATCTTAATCCATTTAAACATAAATGCTTTATATGAAAGTCTCCATATGAAACAGTTTTTGGTTACTACTTCTTGCATTCTAAGAATGATGTAGTCACTGACACTCAGAGAATTTGCAGCATAATTCATATTTGTATTAAGGTATTTCAGAGACATATATAAAGACAATGTGGGAAATATCGTTTTGATTATGTAGACATAGGGAATGTGGGAAATGTAGCTCTGATGACATAGAGAAATGAACTTTGGGAAAAATAGGTCTGATAACATTACTAAAGACACTCTGGGAAATATTTTTCTGATGATATAGAAAAAGACACTGTGGAAAATATTGTTTTGATGACACTGAAAAAGGAACAGTTGGTAATGTTTTAATGACATAGAGAAAGCAATATTGGGAAATGTAGTTCTGATGTGGTAGATTTTGGTCAATGTGGGATATTTAGTTCAGATGCCACAGAGCAAGGCACTGTAGGAAATGTAGTTCTGAGGATGTAGAGAGTCACTGTGGGAAATTTAGTTCTGATGATGAAGGCAAAGGTTATGTGGAAACTGTAGTTCAGATGACATAGAGAAAGGCACTGTGGGTAATGTAGATCTGATGACATGGAGAAAGGAACTGTGGAAAATATCGATCTGATGACGTGGAGAGAGAAACTGTGGGAAATATTGCTATGATGATATAGAGAAAGGTTGCTATGGGAAATGAAGTTCTGATGATGTAGAGAAAAGAACTGTGGGAAATGTATTTCTGATTAGGTAGAGAAAGAAACTGTATATAATTTAGTTCTGATGACTTAGAGGAAGGAAATTCGGGTAATGTAGTTCAGATATCATAGAGAAAGGAACTGTGGGAAATGTAGTACTGATGATGTAGAAAATGGCATTGTCGGTAATTAGATATGATGAGTTAGAGAAAGTAAATTTGGGTAATGTTGTTCTGATGACATAGAGAAAGGAAGTGTGATAAATAATTCTGATGACATACACATAGGTACTGTAATGTAGTTCAGATAATACCAAGAAAGGCACAATGGGTAATGTATTTCTGTGACATACAAAAAGGCACTGTGTGAAAAGTAGTTCTTATGACACAGAGAAATGCAGTGTAATAAATGTAGTGCTAATGACAGAGAAAATCATTATGGTTAATGGATTTCTGATGACATAGAGAAAGGCACTGAAGGAAATGCAGTTCAGAAGACATAAAGAAAGTAATGTGGGACATGTAAAATGTAGTTCTGATGACATAGAGAAAGGAACTTTGAGTAATGAAAGTGTGATGTCATAGAGAAAGGAACTGTGGGAAATGTAGTGCTGATGATGCAAGAAATGCTCTGTGGATAATGTAGTACGGTGACATGGAGAAAGGAACTGTGGGAAATGAGGTTCTGATTGAAAGGCCCCCCCCCCGTCTCAGTAACTTAGCCTAAGAAACGGCCTTGAGAAAGATAATTGGGAAAGTAACCTTGAGTCAAGGCAGGAGATATCGAACACCCGGTCTTGGGAGGAACAAACCTTGAGTCAGAACAAGATATCTATAATTGGCTACCTGGCCTTGGAGAACAGACAGCTGCACATTCCTGAAAATTAAAGATAGCCCCCAAGTTCACCCTGGCCTTATTTGAATTAACCA
>NW_023412239.1:0-7520 GCF_903995425.1 Onychomys torridus
ATATGGTATCAGATGTGAGTTTATGTATAAAGGATGCTTCATATTCTTGATTATATCTTATAACTAAATACATAACAAAGTTAACTCTGACTCATCAGGGATAATAATAATAATAATAATAATAATAATAATAATAGCTGAGCAAATGCCATTGTGGTATGATTGAGCATTCCTTGGGTATATGCACAAGAGTGCTACAGCTGGGTCTTGGGGGAGACGGATTCCCAATTTTCTAAGGAAGCGCCATATTGATTTCCAAAGGGGCTGTACAAGCTTGCATTCCCACCAGCAGTAGAGGAGAGTTCCCCTTGCTCCACATCCTCTCCAGCATAAGCTGTCTCCTGTGTTTTTGATCTTAGCCACTCTGACAGGTGTAAGGTGGTATCTCAGAGTCATTTTGATTTGCATTTCCTGGATAATTAGGGATGTTGAACAATTCCTTAAATGTCTTTCAGCCATTTGAACTTCCTCTGTGGAAATTCTCTGTTTAGTTCTATAGCCCATTTCTTAATTGGACTTTTGGGCATTTTGATGTCTAATTTCTTGAGTTCTTTATATATTCTGGATATCAGCCCTCTGTCAGATGTGGGGTTGGTGAAGACCTTTTTCCATTCTGTAGGCTGTTGCTTTGTCTTGTTGACCATGGCCTTTGCTCTACAAAAGCTTCTCAGTTTCAACAGGTCCCATTGATTGATTGTTTCTGTCAGTGTCTATGCTACTGGTGTTATATTTAGAAAGTGATCTCTGATGCCAGTGCGTTCAAGATTACTTCCTATTTTCTCTTCTATCAGGTTCAGAATAACTGGATTTATGTTGAGGTCTTTGATCCACTTGGACTTAAGTTTTGTGCATGGTGACAGAGATGGATCTATTTGCAGCCTTCTACACATTGACATCTAGTTATGCCAGGACTATTTGTTGAAGATGCTTTCTTTTTTTCCATTGTACATTTTTGGCTTCTTTGTCAAAAATTATATGTTCATGTGTGTGCAGGTTAATGTCAGCGTCTTCAATCGATTCCATTGGAATCACATGGTCGAGTTTTTATGCCAGTACCAAGCTGTTTTTATTACAGTAGCTCTGAGTGATGTATCTCTGAGTTCCTTCTCTACCTGTAAGAATGCCGCACCTTCCCCGGAGATAATAAAAGGAAAAAGCCAGAGGAAGGATTCAGGGGAAACACCTGGTCTATCACTCTCCATCCTGTTCTTCCACAGTCTGTCATGGTCATATTCTACACTGTTGTGAGAGTTTATTTGGCCACAATTTTTGTTTCAGCAAGTTATGTAAAATGCCGTAAATTATGTATACAGTTAAAAAAGTAACTTAACAAGAAATCTATACCAAATTGTGTATTTAAATGCTTAGCTTAAATTTTTTTGTAAAGTGCAGTGTGCTCCCAACATTTATGTAAACTTATTGATCAGATGTTTAAAATTATTTCAGATCAACTTTAAAGTAATTGTTTTATGATTTAAAATAAAAAAACACAAGAACTTTGCTCAGTCACTGACTTTGCAGCAGTTTTCATTAGCAGCCAGTCCCTGAAAGACTCAGATCTGCCTGGCAGAGAGTCTCATATTAAGTTTGGACTATGAACATTTGGTTCTGGAATCTCACTTAGATCTAGGTTGCTTTATAACTTCTTTGAAATAGTTGTAAATTAACCTGCTAAATGACTCACAAAGAGAGCCATACTTAGTTATTATAGAAGTTTTTCTAGACCCAAGAAAAGTTGAGTTTTTCTTACCAAGTTTGTTTTAGAACATTTATAATATAAAACCTTTGTGATGTACAAAAAAAGAAAAGAGTCAAATTTGGGCAAAATCTTAAATGCTGAAGGAAAGAAAATCCAAGTTGGGGGAGCCAAAAGGGCTTTAGGCTCTTGCCATGCTATGACTGGGGGTTCCAAATGTCCATCCTTTGAAATTTCCTGTTGTCCAATGCTTCTTCACTTACCCAGATGATGGGTTCATCCTTCTCTGCAAGGTGAGTGGGGTCCAGGTCTCCTTCAGCATCTCTGACTAGAACACAATGGCAGGGATATAGGTTCCAATCTGTACATTGGCATATATGCTATGAGAGTTGTGGGGGAATTGCAAATTAACAGACTGCTGCCTGGAAGTAGCTGGCCATGAATTCCGGGCTCACAAGGCCATCTTAGCAGCTTGCTCTCCAGTTTTCAGAGCCATGTTTCAACATGACATGAAGGAGAGCAAAAGTAGACTCATTGAGCTACATGACCTGGAGCCACAAGTCATTAAGAAAATGATGGACTTCATTTACACTGGAAAGGCACCAGACCTGGACAGCATGACAGATGCTGTGCTGGTAGCTGCTGACAAGTATGGTCTGGAGCATTTGAAGGTCATGTGTGAGGATGTCCTCCTCAGGGACCTCTCTATGGAGAATGCTGTCCACATTCTCTTCCTGTCTGACCTCCACAGCTCAGGGCAGCTGAAAACCCAGACACTGAATTTCATTACAGCTTCATGCTTCTGAAGTCTCTGAGAACTCAGGCTAGAATAAATGGAGGGTGCATACCCCCAGCTGAAGCATATGGCTCCCTGTCTACTGCACAGGCTGAAACACATGAAGCGATCCTAGATCCTGGTCAGTTGTGACCTACACTTGTCTCCTAGAAGCAGCAGTCAGTGTTGTTACCAATGACACCTGAGTTGACTATTGGATTTGTGGAGCATTTTCAGTGAAACTAGGGAAAGATAGATGGTGGTTCAGCCTTTAATACACTGTTAATGTGTTGAATGGCAGCTTAGGGTCAGAGAATCTGTACTCTTGTATACTTTATGGTTTGATAATTTTTCCATTGAGTTGGAAACCAGGATTCAATTTAGTTGCTTGCTCCATGGACATCCCAAGGTTCTCCAAAGAAAGTCTGTCTGGATTGGACTGAGAACAAACATTTGACCAAGGGCTCAGCAAAGGACCAAACAAAATGAATGTTTGCTTATAAGAGAAGTAGAGGACAATGAAGACTTTTTTTCTGAAAACCAGTGTGAGGGACTGAGGAAATGATCAGTTGCAAAAGCAATTGTTGCCCTTGCAGAGGACCATTGTTCAGTCCTCCTCTTTTCTCCATGCACACATCCACCTCTGTAGACCATACCTACCCAAATACAATATCAAAAGAATAAAAATTTTAAAATCAGTTCGTGGATTCCAGTGGTTTTTCTGATTGAAGAATCCTATTTTAGTCTATCAAGTTCTGCTCAGCTGTGGATGTGTGTGCAGGTTCTGTTCTCCTACACACACACAAAATTCAGTGAAATGATCCCTAATGAAATTCTGTTTTACTCATAGATTGGAGCCTAGCCTAGTCAATATCAGTTAGACTTCCTCCAGCATCTGAGGAGAGCACGTACTAAGGTCCACAGCCAAACATTACATAGAGCTCATGGAACCTCAAGTAAGAGAAGGCAGGATTGTAGGGTGGATCAAAGATATCAGGTAAAAGGAGCACACAGACTCAACTAAACTGGGTCCTTGGGGGTTCTCAGAGACTGAAGTGGCAATCACAGAGCACGCATGGGTCTGTACTAAGTCCTCTGTGTACATGCTGTGCTTCTTTAGCTCAGGGGTTTGTGGGAGTCCTATCAGCAAGAGTATGGGAGTCTCTGAACTATTTGTCTGAACTTGGAACCTTGTCTTCCTTCTGGGTTGGCTCCTCCAGTCCTGATAAGAGGGTGTGTGCCTACTATTATTGCATTTTTGTTATCTTTTTTTTGTTTGATATCCCCTGGAGACCTGTGCTTTTCTGAAGGGAAACAGAGGAGTTGTGCATATATGTGGAGTAGATGGATGGGAGACTATGTTCAGATGGAATTTTATGAGATAAGAAAAAATAAAACTAAAAAAGTAATAAAGAAATATCAGAAAGACATTTGGGGAAGAAGTATTTGGACAGATCTGCAAAAGAATGTGAAAATCATTTTGTCCCCTGTAAATGTCCACAAAAGGTGTCTTTAGTAGAGAAGGAAGTCAATAATCAAGTAGATAGGAAGAACCAATAGATGGACAGTCAGTCAATTTGCCAAGCCATCCTTGGTATTGCCTCATGGGCCCATGATCAAAGCAGCCATGGTAGATGAATAGAGGTTATCTGTGAAATCAAAAACTTAGATATCTATTCATCAAGACTGACCTGGTTCCAGTTGGTGCTGAATGCCAGATCTGCCAACAGCAGAGACCAACACAGAGCCCCAGAGGTGTCACCATTTCCCCAGTCTACCCAGACAACTACTTCATGACAAGATGACTACATTGGGCCACTTCCTCTGTGAAATGGACAACGTGGGATAGGATATACAAGGAGGCAGTGTTCTCCATAGCCCAGACATGGATGTAGGCACCAGGTGTTACAAAAGGAAATTGAAAGAAAACCACTCAATCACTATCACCCCTATTGGCATCTTGGGGAAAGAATTTGCTCTCGGTGGCCATGATTTAAATTTTTCTGGTGTGGACATTTTGAATCCAGTGGTATTGGTCGTGTGGGGGCAGTGTTTCTGTGTGTAGCCAGAACACACAGTTCATTGACCTGGAAGCGCAGACTTCTCCCAAGCCACTTTGAGCTTCTGATTTCTTTAAACCAACAGAGCATGATGGAAGTAACAGTGTTAGTAGGGGTGATTGATGAGGATAAACATCAGGAAATTGCATGGATTTTTAACAGTAGAAGTAAAACATGGCTTTCAGGAAAGAAATCCTCTAGAGCTCCTCATGGTGCCACATTTTCCAATGATTAAAGAGGATGAGAGAATATAACAGCCTAATCCAGGCAGATGACAAAAGATACAGACAAATCAGGAATGAAGGAATATCAAAACGCCAAGAAAATAGACCACCAAACCAAATATTCTGAGTCAAATTTAATAAGCTTTATTTTCTGCCACAATAGGCTTTCTCCCTAAACCCAGATTTGAGAGAATATCCAGGAACATAGACACTTAGAGGTATAAACTCCCTCTCACAACTACATTTGCTGTCTCCCAGAGGATTAGGTTTTTTTCCTTTTGTTCATTCTAGAACGTTCTTATTCCACTTGTTGGTGTCTTCAGTTACCCATGTATCATTCAATAGTGCGTTATTTAGTTTCCATGTTGTTGTGAATAATCTGGAGTTTCTCGCACTTCTGATTTGTAGTTTTATTCCATTGTGATCATATAGGACACCTGGAGTTATTTCATTTTTCCTGTTTGCTAATACTCCCTTTATCCTGCAGTATATATTCTGTTTTAGAGAATGTTCATGAACTGCTGAGAAGAATATGAATTCTGTAGTGTTGCGTGGAATGTCCTATATCAGTTATGTCTATTTGATCCATGATGTTACTTAACTCAGATGTTCGCTAGTTGATGACACTCTTGTATTAAAAATTTGCCTCTTTTATTTCATTAGGGTTAATCTGTAACTTTTTCTGCAAGCAGTATTTGTCTTTTGAAATTAGAGCACAAGGTTCTATGAGTTTGTGTTTAAAATCATAACATCCTCTAAGACATTGCTCCCTTAACCTGGAAAGAGTGACCTTGGTCTCTTCTACCTAGTTGTGGTTTAAAGTCTGTTTTGTCAAGGAGGAAAATCAACTCCTGCTTGTTTTCTAGTTCCATTTGCTTGGAATTCATTTGTGCTTTTACCCGTTTAAAATCATTCCTGTCTTTTATGATGAGGTGAGTTTCTTGGAAACAACAAATAGATGAGTCCTGCCTTTGAACCCATGCTGCTGGTCTGTGTCTTTGGGGTGAGAGATTAAGACCCATAGTATTTGGAGTTACTGAAAGGTGTGTGTTATGTCCTGTCATTGTCGATGGCTTGGCCTTTCATGTTTTCTTATTTTTCTCTTGTCTAAACATTACTGGAGGGCTTCATTCTCCTCTCTGATCCCAAGGATGTGTTTGACTTTCTCTCATTCTTCTGAAGAATTTCTTAACTATATTTGTAGAGCTAGCTTAATGACCATGATCTCATTAAAGCCTGTTTTTATTGTGGCAAGTTTTCCTTTCTCTGTCAGTTGGCGCTGATAGCTTTGGTGGGCAGAGTAGCCTAGATTGACTTTTACAGTTTCTGTTGAGAAACCTGCTGTTACTCTGATGAGCCTGGCTTTCTGTGTGCCATAGGTACTCTTTTTTCTTATGCTATCTATCTATATCTATATATATGTCTATTTACATTTATATATTTGATCTGAATATTTGGTGAGTTGATAGTGACATAGTGAGGGGAAAGGTTTATTTATTGTTCTTGTCTAGTGTTCTAAATACTTTATATATCTGTAGAAAATGTTCTTTGTCTAAGTTAGGAAAAAATGTTTTCTATCTTTTGGAAAGGAATTCATCACCTTCTTTTACATCCATGTCTGTTACATTTGATCTTTTCATGGTGTCTCATATATCTTGAAAATCCAGTTCAAATGTGTTTTTGTTTATCTTTGTCTTTTTTGAAAATGCACTTCCACTTACCACTTTGTCAAGTTTACAGGTTGGTAGGCCTTTACATAGAGTTTTTGTATTTGGCTTTTTATGTTTTTTACTTTCTCATCTTAGTAGTTTGGTTTTTTTTTATTATTTCTATCTCTTTATTGGATTCCTCTTTCATATTACAGATTGAACTTCCCTTTTCTAAGTGGGTTCTCTGAGTTTCTGTTAAGAATTTATTTGCTCTGTGAAGTCTTTGAGCTTAAAATTCTAAGATCTTTTGGTAATGTTTCATCTAGTTCACGGTTCACTACAGGCCATTACTGTAGGAGGAGTCAGGTTGCCTGGCTTCTCCACAGTGCTGGTGGTTTGATTGAACTTGCACATCTGGAGCTAGTTCACAGCTTGAATTTATTATTTTTATCTCAACCTACTATATCAAAGTGAGTATTTACGTTTTCAGTATGGATAGTTTGTTATCATTACAGGGCGGTTAGTAGGGCTATGAGCCTGCTGATTGTAGGCCTCACCAAGACCTGTGCTCACCAGGGGAGTGGACAGGGTTGGTTTCCTTCGCCCTTCCACCACCCACCCCCACCCAGGTATCCAGTCCTCCTCACTGTAGTCGGTCTGGAGCCTCGAGGAGTATGTGGCTGTCAGTTAGTAATGAGCAGGGCTAATTCTATAATTCCTTAATGCAGAACTAAGTAACCAAGAAAAAAGAGAAATGCTTTTAACTGAGTCCATTCTTTTTAGAAACCAGTTCTATATGTCCATATTAGACATTCAGTTCAATCTATTTTTGTCTTCTTTTTTGATCGTGTTTTAATTTGCTACTGAAGAAATGTCAAATGTCTGTCTAGATACTAAGAATTTCAAATCAGACTTATTCTAATTTCCTTTAATCTTTAGTGAAGATTAATTTTAGTATATTTATCTTCAAAAAGTATTCTCCTTCATACATCTTATTTATTTTAACTTAGACATATATTTTTGGAACACAAATGGGAAAAATAATTTAATTATGTTTTTCAATACTAAATTAAAAAATTACCATGTAAGATTATTTGAAGATAAAACCTTTCTTAA
>NW_023412240.1:0-3995 GCF_903995425.1 Onychomys torridus
TCTGGGTCTTGGGTACCTCACTTGAGGTTTTTTTTTTTTTTGAGATCCAGACAGCATACCAGAGACGACCAGTCTAAAGAGAGTCGACAAACTCCTTGTGAGTGGTACCATCCAGGGATGGAGGTACTGGATTCTATAAGAAAGCAGGTTGACCAAGACATGGGTACCAAACCAGTCAGCAGCATTCCTCCATGGAAATGGTTCTCAACTTTTCTAATACTGGGACCCAGTAATACAGTTGGTCAAGTTGTGGTGACCCCAACCAGAAAATTACTTCTGTCACTACTCATAACTTTAATTTTGATACTGATATGAATTGAAATGCAAATATCCAATATGCATGATATCTGACATGTGACCCTATGAAAGGGGACTCAGCAGCACCCCAGAGGGTTCATGACTCATAGGTTGTGAACCACCACTCTGTGTCCTAGGGATCAGCTCCTGCCCTGTTTGAGTTGAGTTCCTGTTCTGACTTCCTTCATTGATGAGCACTGTGATGATATTGTGTCCCCCAATATATTGTGTACCCTAATAAACTTATCTGGGGTCAGAGAACAGAACAGCCACTAGATAGACATAGAGGTCAGAAAGTGGTGGCACATACACCTTTCATGCTAGCATTATGGAGGCAGAGTTCCATCAGGATGTCTGTGATTTCAAGGCCATACTGGAAACTTAGCTAGGCATGGTGCACATACCTTTAATCCAAGGAAGTAATGGGGAAGCAGAAAAATATATAAGCATAAAAACCAGGAACTAGAGCCCTTTAAGCTTTTAGGCTTTTAGCACCAGTTCAGCTGAGATCCATTTGGGTGAGGATTAAGAGGCTTCCAGGCAGAGAAAACAGGATCTTCTGACTCCCCAGGAGAGACCTTGCCTTGGTTTAGGTAGGAATAAGGGGTGGGTTGGGGGAGGAAGGCTGGGGGGCCAGAGGAGGGAGGACAATGGAATCTGTGATTGGTATGTAAAATGAATAGAAATCTCTTAATTTAAAAAGAGCATGCTTACTGGTTTTTCAGAGGACCCAAGTTCAGTTCCTAGTACCTATATCAAGTAACTCACACTGTCTGCAACTCCAGGCAGTGAATTGTCAAAAAACTTTCAACTCCAAAGGTATACAAGACCTCCAACCTCCAGAGACCCTGACCCTTATTTGCACATACCTACACATAGACACACACATGCATACAATTAAAAATCAACATTTTAGAAGGAATTTTTCTCGGGTCCATGTAGTTTTTTTGACCATGTTGTCCTTCACAATGCTCAGTGGTGAGATTATGATGGGTCAGTGGACCATGGAGATGATTCACAATTCCTCTGTGTTGTTTAAGGAGGACCAGGGCATGCATTACTTGGCTAGGAGAAAACATCACCATTAAAAAATATGAATTTTGAAAAAGAGATTGTCAGAAGGAAATGAGGCCCCTCTCTTTATGAACAAGAGGCAGCCCATAATTTCTTGATCTAATGTCTATCCTAAGACCTAATTATGGTTATCTTATCAGCTCTGTTTTCAACAGCCTGCCATGAAAGCTCCTGTTGCTAAGTCTGGGCAACAGTGCAGAGAAAGCCAGGGAATGTGTCATATTTAATTTTCCAGTGATTTATGACTCTTTGATGGTCATTGTTGCAGAGAACAAAACCTAGACCAAATATCTGAAGGGGCTCCCTTCTCTTTGGAAGTTGCTTTAGTTTGTTTATATAATTACTCTTTCAAAAATGTAGCAGCCCATCTAAGATAGCAGGAATTCAGTTTCTGACAGGTTAAGTTAAGGGTAAGTCCTAGTGACTTGCATAATGACTGAAAGAACTTCATCATGCCCTGATGGCTGGGTACTGCCCAATCAAAATGTAAAACTTTAGGAAGTAGCACTTTAAAGTGAATGTTTAAAAAGAATTAAAAATACTGAGAAAACACTTGTTTGCATATTTGAAGAATTTCATTTGTGACCTAGATAAAGATAACACTTCCCAACATCAATACCTTACAACATGAAGTTCCAGCATTACCAGGCTAGCTTAGGTGGCAGTTTGAATGAGAACGACCCCCATAGGCTCATGTATTTGATTGCTTAGTTACCAGTAGGTGGGACTGTTTGGGAAGGATTAGGAGATGGGGCCTTGTTGGCAGAGCTGTGTCCCTGGGGTTGGGCTTTGAGTTTCAAAAGACTTGTGCCATGTCCAGTGAGTCTCTTTCTCTGTCTCTGTCTCTCTCTCTTGCTATTCCATTTGTGGATCTAGATGGAAGTTCTCTGCTACTTCATGCCATGTTTTTCCTCCTCTATCATAGACTTAAGCTTCTGAAACACTTTCTTTCATAACTTGTCTTGGTCATGGTATCTTATTACAGCAATAGCAAAGTAACCAAGACAGCTTAGGGGCTGTCCTACACAGTCAATGCTTTACAACCTGAGGACCCAGTATTTTCATGTTAGCTCAAGAACTGCTCGGCATGCTCAGCACCTTACAACACTGAGGACCCAGCACTATCATGTCAGGGGCTGTTTTACATGCTTAATGCCTTACAATGTATGGACAGTGTTTCCATGTCAGGTTGGGAGTTGTGCTACATGGTCATGTATGCATCTTTCTTTAGGCTATGACATCTTCCCCCATCTAATGCCCAGCCTTACTCTAAATCGTAAGCCTAAGTAAAAGTGTCCCCAAATCTGTCAGTCTAATGCCACCTTCACAATTTTTGTTATATCAACGTATCACTCCATGGTTATTTACTGAATGATTTTTTAAGGGTTTATTTATTTATTTATGTGTGCAATGTTCTTCCTGCATGTATACCTGCAGGCCAGGAGAGTGCACCAGATCTCATTACAGATGGTTGTGAGTTACCATGTGGGTGCTGGGAACTCAGGTCCTCTGTGCTCTTAACATTTGAGCCATCTCTCCAGGCCTGAATGGTTTTTCTTTAACACCTAAAACCTTTTAAAATGGAGCTGGTCCCAAGTGAGATACTCAATATCTCACTAGTTAAATAAAATTGTTGTCACTTATTTAAAATAATGCTGTGTCCTTCCAACACTGTTTGCCATCCTTGAAGACTGTATTGAGCGTGTAGCCAGCAGTGACACTAAATCAAATGAATCCCCTCATTTGCTCCAGGATCTGAGGGATATTAGGGCTCTTGACCATTGTGGCTCAGTTAGGAGACAGGAGTTGCTCCTCACCTAACTTCTGGCCTTTGAGCTCCAGGAGGTAGGAGAAGCAAAAGAGTGAACTCTCTCCATGGGGTGTGTATGGAGAGAGTGGAAATAGCCTTTCCCACTGTTAGTTATTTAGGCGGCGCTCTTACCCCACAAGGAACACGTCCCAAACACAACAAATCCACAGAAGAGCTGTTTATTAATACAGGATAGAGGATAGAGGTAACAGGCCTATGTGAAGCACACGCATGAGGAGAGGAGAGAAGAGAAGAGGAGAGACCTATGCAAAATGGCACTGGCTTTTTAAAGAGTAGGCCATGCATGCGTACAGGACTGCATGTGGCTACTCCATGCATGTGCTTAGATTACATGGCCATGCTTGCATGCTTTACGTAACCATGTAAAGCCATGGAGTCCTAGCCACGCAAGATGTTCTGACCTGGAAATGGCTATTTTGAACCGGAAATAATTAGGCAGTCTGCCGGGCAAGCCCAACCATGTGGACATGTTGTTATTTTCTATCATTCCCAACTCATTTGTTTTTAGAAAAAAAGAGAAAAATGTGGATGGATGGGTATGGGGCACTATTTCTCTCAAAGACTGCTTCAGGCTGAATAGTGGATGTCGATTGGTTCTTGGGGGAAACGGGGCAGCTGGCTCCTGAACTCCTGGGATGAAGTCCTGCAGCTGTGTCCATCCTTCATGGTGTGGCTGGTCCTGGGATGAAGTTCTGCATGCCTTGTTCTGCAGCTTAAGCATTCCCTCTACTACAAAACTGCTTGCTGGGCAGTGGTGGTACATGCCTTTAATCTCAGCACTCCAGGAGGCAGA
>NW_023412241.1:0-48319 GCF_903995425.1 Onychomys torridus
CAACCACGTGGAGGCTCACAACCATTTGTAATGAGATCTGGTGCCCTCTTCTGGTGTGCAGTGCAGGCATTTGTGCAGGCAGAACACTGTAAACATAACAAACAAACAAACAAATAAATAAATCTTAAAAGACAAGACTATACAAAATATAAATAAATAGATAGATGAATAAATAAATAATAAACAAACCACCCAAAGGCCAAAGCTGTATTACAAGAAAAGGCAGCTTTAAAAATAATAAGAAGAAAGAGAAAAGGAAAGAATAGTAAAGAAAAGAAAGGAAAAGAAAAAGAAAATTCCCCAACTAGGAAAAGCCAAAGGCCAGGCAAATTCAGCAGAGAGTTCTACCAGACCTTCAAATAACTAACACCGATATTCCTCAAATTATTCCATAAATCATAAGAGAAGAAACTTTTTAAAATTCATTTTATAAATCTAGCAGCTCCCTGAGATTGAGTTTTTTCCCATCACAAGATGGATGGAGTGAGCAATACATTGTCTGGAGGAGTTCAAGTCAAATTTTACATGAACAAGACCCCCAATCTTGCTGACAGGTCCAGTGTGCTCGCTATTTTAGTCCACTCTTCCTTTTTCTTGAAATATACCTATTTTCTGCCTAGAAAACCCTTTCCACCATAGTTACTACCAGACATAACGTAATTATTTTAATTTCCAATCTTCAGTTATAGAGGAAGACAAGATTCTTAAATTACTGGGTTTCTAGCTGCTCCCTCTTACTCAAGAAACCAAAGACTGGTTATTTCATTCTATTTTAGTCACCCATGACTGTAAAGAGGCCACTAAAAGTTATCATGGTCATGAGATCTACAGCTAATTCACATGTACCCATTGATTATGCCACCCACTCCTTCCTTTCAATCTCTAATGGAGCCATTTCCTCAAGAATATTAGTAGATGGGATTAAGACTTTGATAGCTATTCTTGGTTTCTGGGATTAACTAAAACTCCCAAATAGAGGGCACAACTGTGGGACATTACTGCTTAATTTGAAGTAGGAAGAACTTACTTTAGTTTGGATCTTTGAGTTAGGAAGTCACACCCTTAATTCAGATCTTTAATCCAGATGTAATATGAACCACTCCTTCTGCTGGAAGCCTATATAAGGACATGGAAGAAGGAAGCTTTTACTCTTTCTCTGCTTTCTCTCACTTGTTAGCACATCCATTCCTTCGCTGGCATTAGAGCCTACTTCATTAAGATTACAGCATATACTGCAGACAGCTGAGACATCCAGTCTTGTGTACTGAGATACTACTTGATTCTTGGACATTCCATTCATAGCTAACCATTGTTGTATTAGCTAGAGCAATAGCCTGTAAGCCATTGTAACAAACCCCCTTTCAATATATATATAGTGCTTCATTTTATAACTTCTGTTAATCTAGAGATCCCTGGCTAAACTATACTAGGATGTAGAGAGGACAGTCTAGAGCAGTTTAGTTCTCATAACAGTCTCAGCTCACTTACAAATTCTTAATGGCCACCTTCCCTTAACCTTAGCCTTCCCCAGTTGCTTGTTCATTCCAGAGGACTCAATCCTCATCTTCCATATCATGCTGACCTAAGTTCTTGGTGTGCTTTGTTTCTCATATCTTTGGGTATGGTTGTTAAGGAGGGTAAGGACCATTCTTGAGCAGTGATTATAAAGTGAGTATTCAACTCCCCATGGATGAAGTAGTGAAAAGATTCTAATGAAACATAGAGAAATATCTAGCTTTGGAAGGAGGAGGTGCTAAATGGCTTCCCCTGTGTCACCGGAGAGACTCCTGGAAAGGGAACCCCGGCTTCTGGTCAGTTCAGGGAGAAATAACTAGCAAGAACACAAAGGCTGTGCCCCATGACATCAACAGTCCATTGTCTGGATTCCATTGTATCCTGGAGAGTTCTTGGAAACCCCAGTGGGTGACATCACTAGTGTTGTGGCAACACCAAGTGACCTTAGGACATTGGTTCAGTGCCTATAAGGTCTGCCTATAGGCATGTTGTTAAGACTGAGGTGTTTACTTGGGAGAGAGAATGGAAAGCGAGGAGAAACCAGAATGAAGAAGGAAGTTGGCCATAGGTCTCACTAGAAAACATAGAGGAATAAATGTTTCCGGGGAAGACGCAGTGAGTTCGGGTTACAAACTTGGGAGGCTTCTAGATATGATGGTCTTGAGCCTTCCAGGGCTAGGGCTCAGGAATTGGAAGCTCCTGGAAGGCAATAGAACTAACTTGCTTCTCTGGGTTTCTAAAGGGCTGACCCACAGCAAGGATTCATGATAGTTAATGTAAGGAAGGAGGCACAGAGGAATTAATGAGTTTTCAATACTATCACTGCACTTTGATACTATTGGAGTCCTTTACATTGTGTACTAGTAATAATAGGTAAAAGAGAGTACCCTGACAAAGCCCTAGTTAGTCAAGCTTTATATCTCAGCCACTAACAGGACGGAGGCACAGAGTGCTGTTGTCTTCCAGTGTCCCCTAACGTTTCTGGCTTCCCAGCCATGGGTGACACACTGCTCTCCAGTTCAGCCTGAGAGCTATTAGAACCAGTGGATCTGGGCAGAGATTGCTCCTTCCTGCCAGTTCTGGGTGTCCTGGGCTGTCAGTGAGGATGGTTTTGGGACTGGTGACTATGTTCTACCCCTGCATGGCTTCTCCAAAATCACAAGAGTCTGAAGCACCAAGCAAGTGATTCAAGAATCCCTACACTACCTGAGGGTTTGTGACAGTAACAATCACTGGGCTTCTGAAAGCATATGGCTGAGGGCCCTGAAGCCAAGGTGTATCCTTTGCAGGTGTGAGTAAGCCTTAGGAGGCTGTCCCTGGGTCACCTTGTGCAGGGAAACAAAGAAAACAAGGTAACTTCTGAGAGACACCCACCTCCCTGCAGAAAGAACAAACATCATGAAGAGGGAGGACTGAAGTCTGGTTTTTCTGAACCTGCTAGGGTCAAGTCTCATCTGTAAGACATTTGCTGAACAGCCTTCATTGTGTCAGGTTTGACTGAGATGAGGTAGTGTGCAGGTTGTTGCTATCCTTTGACTTCTGGAATTGAGTATTACTGAGATACCTAACATTGTCTAATATGGTTGACCGTGTGATATAACATCTAAATGGACATAGTTTACCCCCCATCACTCATTTGTTCTGGGGTTTGCCAAGTACACTTCTGAAGCCTGTCAAGGAGAAACATGGTGCTAGTTATTTCAGAACTGCCAGTAAATTCAAAAGTGTGAAGTGGGACTCTGGGAAAGGTCTAGGGCAAAGGACCCCAATTATCTCTCTTTTGGTGCCCTTTTTCAAGCCCTTCTCATGCTCTGATCAATACTGTGATTTAAGCTGGCTGTGTCCCCTTTTCTAAGGACATGTGCACTGTCACAAGTGGCTCCAGATCTATTAATTTGGCTTTTGTGTAGGTATAGCACCATTGCAGTGATGCACTACAGAGTCTCCCCATGACTACGGCAAATTTGATTTTCTGAAATGCATTTCCATATCTGTGTGTGGCCTCACAATAACCATTCATCTTTCCTCAAACTCTAGTGCAAGTGTGGGCCATGACTCCTCATGAAAGTGTTTGCTCTTATGTAGAAGACTCACCTCGGGAGCCCCAGTTTTTAGTACCTCCAGCCTGAACTGCCACAAGTTGATCACACGTTTGCTAACTTATGATGGCCGGAATGTATTCTGCTGAAGTTTTGACGTAATTTTCATCAACTATGGGACTTATCTGTGTTCTGACAGGACACACACAACCTCCCCTCATACCAACATATTGTAACAGCCTTGTGGATCCTCCACAATGTGCGTGTTGCCTTCTGGGGACTGATCTTCCCTCCCCACCATCTGGACTTAATTACCTAGAAACCTTTATTTCTCATGTTTATGATTAGAGATCTCAAGAAAGGGATGAGCCTTTTCCTGGGATGTGTTTGGAAGTGTGTCTTCAACCTTCCATACATGAAGTAGTGAATATATTCTAATGAAGCAGAGAGGGATGTCTGGCTTTATAATGAGGAGGTGATGAAGGTCTTCCATTTCCACTGAATTGCAGGAGTTTTAGTTAGTAGGTAGGTGAGGGCTGCTGCTGGTGACCCTAATGGTCAAGTCTCTGGAGATTCTATTGTATTATGGAGAGCCCTTGGTATTCTCTATGATGTCACCAGTATTGTGGGAACATCAAATGACTGTGGGGTATTCTCTCAGTGCCCATAAACATGTTGGCAAGACTGGGCAGGCAATTTGAGAGAAAGAATGGGGAACATGGGGAGACTGGAGAAAGGCAGAAGGAAAATGGCCTTTGGTCTCAATGTAAAACATGGGGAAGTAAATGGTTCTGGGGAAGGAATTGTTAGTCTTGGGCAGGGTATGGGGTGCTTCCAGGAGGAGGTACAGCTCCAGCTCGGCCTTCCTGTAGTGGGGCTTGGCACTTGGGAACTTCTCGGAAACAATGGGCTTGTAAAAACCCAGAGTAACTAGTTTTTGTTGATTAGTTTGAGAGAGCCATGAATAGTCAATCCTGCAGCTACTTTTCTAGGAACTCTTTAATCTGCTTTTGAGTGGAAAGGAAGGTCATCGGGAGCAAAGGAATGCCCAATTTGGTGTTCCTCTTAGGATAGGATATTGCTGTACTTCATTCATCCTGGTGGATTCCTTCAGTTTCCATGGGAATCTGATGCTAATAAAAAGAGAGGGAAACTCCCCTAGCCATGCACCAAAGTCTCAGACACTCAGATGCTTTGGTCCTGGAAACATGTGATCAGGTCTTGACACTGCTAATCTCTAGGGACATCAGATATGAGGTGACACTGCCCTCAAAATCCATATGGCCATGATATTTTGTACCTTCCAGTGCCAGGGGTCTGCATTAGGGAGTGAGGCACATGCCTAGCCATGGTGGTTGAAGACAGAGACATAGCTCATGGATACCAATTTGGGGATAGCTGCTCTGCTCTTTGTGGCCTTCACTGGGGTCCTAGCATTTCTTCCTCCTTGGACCACTTCTTGGTACTCAGCTCGGACCCTTCTGGTCCTATGACATTCAAGTATACAAGTTCACTTGTCTTTATCTACCTGCAAGGACTACTGGGGAGGCACTATTACAACTTTCCACTTTCACTTAGCAAGAACAGCAGATGAAAAAGGTGGAGCATCACACCATTCAGCTACAGAGTATAACATATGAGTGAAGTGAGCTGTCTGGAATCATGGACAGTTGCACCAACAAGGATTGGAACAACAGGTAGTCCTTATGTTCTCTGATGACCATCTTGACACTACAGTGTCAAGCAAACCTCTCCTGAGGAACAGGTAGCCAAACCTCCAGGGTGTCCTGGCGCCTAAATAAATTATCCTGGAGTGCATTGGTGAGGGAGTACTTGGAATTTGGGTAGACTTGAGGTGGGGACACAGGCTATTCTGCTTCCTCCAAATGAAAAGCAGAGCCTGTAGTTTGGGGATAGGGACAGTAGTGTGTGAGCTCTCAGCATACATTAAAAGAGGCCTTGACAGGTGCTGGCTTATGGGACGTGGTAGGTCCTGTGATTTTGTGGTGAATCTTTGTATTGACCAGCAGATGACTGTGTGTTGAAAGCTCCTGGCAGCAGCTGGAGGGGCCTTGTCCCATTCATCAATCTCAGGGTGTGGTTATAAGACCAGAAGCTCATCAGTGCTCCTCTCTGTTGTTCTTCCTTATACTCTGAGACAGTGACACCTCCCTGCATTTTTTGGGCATCCTAATTGTATGTGATGTTTGTGGGGGGGTGCATAGGGGACATGTGAGTGTGTGTGTTCTCCTGGGAGCCTGGGGTCTGTACTGTGGATGATTGATGGATAAATAAAGTGCTGATTGGCCAATAGACAGGCAAGAAGTATAGGCAGGACAAGGAGGGAAGAGAATACTGGAAAGTGGAAGGCTGAGGAATTCGTGAAATTATTAAGGCCACTCCATGTAGTTAAAAGGGAGCTTTATTTTGTGGGGTAACTTACAAATGAGGGGATAGGTTGCAGGGTCTGGGAAAGGTATGGTACAGTGTGCCAGTGTTCTCTGGAGAACTCTGCTTGGTCTACCTCCAGCGTCCAGGGTCCTGAAAACAAGCAAAGCCTCTTTTCTGGATCCTGGGTCTACACTGTCCTTCCTCAGCCCTGCCTTGTGAGCGTGACCATTACCGAAGCCTCAATGGGGGTTGGAACTTCCAGGCCAAGGCTGGAATGGCTACCCATTACACTGAGGCACAGAGATGCTGCCAGCCGTCATGATGAGAAGCAGATGTTAAGATACCAGTAAGCCATGAGCCACATGGCAACTTATAGATTAATAGAAATGGGTTAATTAAAATATAAGAACAGTTAGCAAGAAGCCTGCCACGGTCATACAGTTTGTGAATAATATAAGTCTCTGTGTGTTTACTTGGTTTGGTCTGAGCAGCTGTGGGACTGGTGGGTGAGAGAGATTTGTGGCATGTACCACTATACCTGCCTCTGTTCCCAGGGTAGCCTTGAACTCACAGAGATCTGGAGGGATATCTATCCCTGAATTCTAGGATTAAAGGCATGTGCTACCACTGTCTAATCTCTATGTTTAATATGGTTGGCTAGCTCTGTCCTCTAATGTCATATAAGCTTTATTGGGGTACACAAATAAAATATCACCATAGGAATCAGTGCATAAACTTGATATCAGGCTTGCTTTCTATTCCATACAACATTACCTTCAGCATGGGAATGCACTTTATTGCCAAAGAGACACAGCATGGACAAAGGATAATGTGGTTTACTATGTGGCTTTTGCAGGTCAATTTACACTCATCTAGCTTTCCTATACAAGTTAGGACCACCTTTTTAGGATTTCTGACCCATAGTGTGCTGGACCTCCCTGCACCTATTGACAGTCATGACAATCCCCAAAGACAACTCTGTGTACATCCTGTTTTCCACAGGTCAAAAATCCACAACTAGACACTATACAAAGAATACGTGCTGATATGGTAACAAATCCAACTGATACATCTGCAATGTAATTCCTACACTTGACTGAAGACAATCACAGAAGAGGTGGCAGAAAGACTGTTAGAGCCAGAGGATAAAAATTGTCTGTGTCTCCACAGGTTCCTACAGACATTTCAAGGGAAATGCCCCAACAAATCTCAAAAATATGGTTTCCTAAGCAAAACCAACATCATATTAATACTAGTCAGCATGGCAACATGGGTGGGGAAAGTCCACATGCGTCTATTCCTAGATGAAGACTGAGATTGTCAAAGTTGATGACATATTTAGAATTGTTTCCTCCAGAAACAAACAATCACATAGTATTTCCAACCCTACTTTGCCATGCCTGAACACATGTAGATATGGAGGACACAAATGGACTCAATAGGCTGAATATACACAAGAGAGAGGGAGTGTAGACTGGGAATATTGGAGGAAGAGAAGGCTGGCAGAAGTGGGGTGGGAGCAAGGGAAGGGGATGAGATGAATATGAACAAACAATGATATGTGTGGATGAAAATGTCATAAGGAAACACATTCTTGTTCACTATGAATTAAAAAATGAGATTTTCTTAGTAATTTTGATCTCTACTCTTGGGAGAATTCTACTAAACAGAAATGAAAATGAATGCAGATGAGCACATGTGTGTCTCACACTGACTCAGGGAACTCAGTTTCCTGTAAGACTTGCTGGCAGTCTCTAACTAGGAGTGCAGGGAAGGCTACACTGTGACAGGCAGTTCATGGAACTGCACAAAGTATTCATTTCCTCACACATACAACTTCCCCTCCTCCAAATAACTTTGTACAATTTCTTTTGGCACAGGCTCCTAAGCATTGGCAGCTGTAATTTCATTTATCCAACATAAAGAACATTGCACTAGATATTACCAACAATCACACTAGGAATGAAGAGATCAAGCATGGAAATTATGAAGCAGTCTGCCAAATTCCCCTCATCTAATAAGTGGCAGATCCAGAAGTTTAACCCAAATCTTAGTCTCTGGAATGTCACTAAGCTATTCAAGGAGGGAAGCTTCAAGAACTTTGGCTTGTCCAGTAAGCACTAAACAGGAAAACACATGGAAATCACACAGCACAGTAGCTCCAGTACCTCAGACACTTGCTGGGTCTGCTTATGGTGTCCTCCATTAAAGACTAGCAGGCACACACTGAGGTTGCAGTGTCAGCCCACAAGACAAAGCCCATGGGGAGTCTTCTGAGATCTACTTGGCAGTGCATCCTAAGGACAGCTTTCCCAGCTTCTCCTAGGTATCTGTGGTTCATCATATGTCTAAGTGCCCGTCGTAAAACCTTGTATTACCTTGGAAGTGTGGAGGCAGATTGGAACATGACAAGAGCTCACTATGCCATGTTTCCTACAGTGGCTTTTTCTACCATCAGTGACTTGTTTTAACTCCCAGGATAGATCTGGAGTCCCAAAAGGGGCAGCATATAAACACAAATACACTTAGCAAAGAAAAACACCATACATTGGGCTGAGCCCCATATCTTAAGTAGTTTTCTGCTGTCCAGCCCAGAACACCAGGAATCATATTTGGCACTCCTACATGAACCACAGTCATATCTGACAGCAGTGGATCAAATACCACAACCTTCTTTCTGAATCCTCCTGCCATGATTATCACAAAGTTGTAACTTCAGATAAGAAAGATCGCTGCTGTTGATACTAGGCATTCTGACCATTTAACTTATAAGCACTAGAGGGAAGCCCTGAGCTCAGCTTGAATATCAAAATACTTCAGCTCTATGGAGCAGAGGTTCAGTCAAAAATGACTTCCCTTTGAGCTTCAGAAAGACAAGTATTGTATGTTTTTTCTCATATGCAGTTCATATATTTTAATGTTTATACATACATAGATATGTGGAAGAATGCCACTGGTCACAGAAATAGAAAAGGACATTAGAGAAAAAAATAGGTCTTAGCAGAGGGCTGAAAAATGAAAAGAAGCAGAAAATTATTTGGTAACAGAATACAGGTGACACAAAACCATGAGGCTCCAAGAGGGAGTCTAAGAGACAGTAGGAGGGGACAAAAGAAGCAGATGTAGCAGTGATGCTGGTGGTCATCTAGGGTTTTACAGATGTAAATGTCACATTCCCTGTGACAGACAGAGGACTGGTTGTCTGGGAAAGACAGAAGAAGAACCTCAGAGGAGGAGGAAAGTTTATCCTTTCAGGATGGGGGATACTCTAAGGCTGGATTTATCTAAACTGATTCGGAGCTGAGTCTTTGGTAGCACACTGGGTCCTCCTCTTTCCCCTGTTGGTCCTCTTCAGATAGCAACACTCTTACCTTCTAACCACTTCCATTCAAGTGTCTTCTGGGAACTAGAAACTTCCATCTCAGGGAGCTGCTCATGCTTTCCCATCCACAAATATTCCTTTTTCTAACTCTTTCAGAAGTTCATCACACATAGCATTATGTTTAAGACCGATAAAATTATTTAAGACATAAATGAAAATTTAAAAATGGTATTTCCTTCTTCCACATTTGGAGTAGGCTAGAGCCTGATTTTCAAGGAGGAAGATGGAAAGATTTAAACAAAATCTTCCTAGGTGGTTTCATTTGAATTATGCATTATAGGAGTGCAGAGCAGCACCACGCTGGGAGGTGATGGGACAGTACTATGGGCAGGCAAGGCAAAGGCTCAGAGTAGAGAATATGAATTTACTTGTGTTAAGAAAGATTTCATTGTTTGCCTTTAATGAGTTCTCTAAGTGTCCATTGCTTTACTTTGCATTCCTGGTGTGTGTGAGGGATTCTCCTGCCAAAAATAAGTGCTGTAGCCTTGCAGAATCCCTTAGCTCTGAAGTTTCTTTGCTAGGGTTTTAGTTTGGGAGGGTTTGCTAAAGTCATGGTGAGGCCATTGAAGTTTCAGATCATTACTGCTTAGGATCCTGTGTGAGAATTTATGTCACTTAATGTTTATCTTTTTGAACTGGAGCTCCCAAGCTCCTTGCACCTGTGAAGGTCTAGACTTAACTTTACAGGCTCAGGATTATGCCATGATAACTCAACTGATACAGAGCAGTATCCTCCTGCAGACATCCTGTCTGCTGTTTAAAGGAAAGCTTAAGAGGACATTCTTCCCATCTCTTTTCAAAACTTTTTCAGTTATTCAAGTGCCTATTTTCAGTCATCTGATATTTTAATCTAGTGAACTTTAGAATAAGAAGACCATTTGTTTTAAACAACCCTTCTTTCTTGGTAGTGTCAGAATTCCCACCACTATTGTTGAATCTTTTTGTCAGTCACTCCCTGCTGTCCATGCCACTGGTCTGTTCACTGAGCAGCCATCTGTGTTATCAAAACCTGTGTGCAGGTTTCAGTGCTTGTGGTGGTGCTCAATTTAGATATTGCAAAAGAAAAGGCACAAGTTATTTCATTTCAGTGAAAGGTTTAAAGCTTTTGAGGGATGCATATGTATGTACAGAGAAAATATAAGTGTGTGTGTGTGGGCTCAGCAATATTTGTGATTGAGGCTTTAGGGCATCATGGATGGTATTCCCATAGATGATGGAGGAGGAGTACATCGGATAGATGTGCTAAGAATAATAAAAGAAACACAAGATGTAGAAAAAGGAATGAAAAATCCCAAGGATGCCGAAGTATAATCTATTTGGATAGAATTTTATTATTTTCTTCTTTCTTTGTTCTTTCCCTTCCTTTCTTCTCTTCCTACCTTTCTCATCCTTTTCTTTCTTTCTTAAGACAGCTTCAGGTATCCAGACTGCCCTCAAGCTTGTTACATAACGAAGTGTCTTCCAATTTTCTGATCTTTCTGCCTCTGCCCTGCAAGTGCTGGAATTAGGTGAGTTGGACCATGTCCAGTGTATACATGCTGGCAGCCAATCAGGTCTTGGAGGTGCACTCTACTGACTTGGCATCCTCAGTCCTTTCTTGGAGACTTTGGTGGGAACATGGACCATTGTCTGCTGTTGGCTGTGATTGACCTGTGTGATGTTGTCACATATACAACACCACCCTCTCTTGTGCTGTAGCTCCACAGTCCTTTAACTCCTATTATTTTACAGCACAGAGGCTCTCTATTTAGCAGATGCTGTTTCATTTATTCTCCACTTACACTCGATGCCTTCTTAAAATCAATATATGAATCCAAACTGACTTTAATGTTTGTATTTCATCTATGAAATTAGATATGAGGAAGATACTAAGTGATTATTTGAATTTTCAAAATTGAAAGCAGTCAAACTTATGACATTTTAAGGTATGTGTCCTGTGCAGGTTGCAGAACGTTTTCCATCCTCTCTTACTTATCTAAAGATGCAAGCTTTTCCTGTATAATATTCTACTCATTTCTAATTTCTTTCCCACAGGTGTAATCTTATATGTATTTAGGTAAACTTGTCATTGGTTTATAACAATATAATGAAATTTTAATGAATTTAAATCAATCATTTGTGTTTTGTGAATTTTTTTTTTTTTATTAAGAGATTTTCTATTCATTTTACATACCAACACCGATTCCTCCCTCCTCCCACTCCCCAGCCTTCCCCACAAATCAATCATTTGTAAGGCCATGTAAACATTGAAATGCAAACAATGACTATACAATAAGTTCTCTTAGGTTAATGGAGCATATTCTGTATGTTTTACTTGTTCATGACCTTGTCTCATAATGGGATATTATATCTATTCCGTGTCTTGATATGTCTTATGAGTATTTTATTTGCCATAAAACCCAAATGCTCTGGGTCTGGACAGATTGCTCTATGGTCAAGCACACTTGGTGTACTCATGCTCACCTTGCTTCTCATTTTGCTTTGCCAAAATTTTGTCTGCCTTAGGCTCACATGGCCTTTGTGCAGACTATCACAAAATCTGTGGCTTCATATGTGCACCTGTCCTGCTACATCCAGAAGATACCATTTCCTTGTAATCATCCACCACCTCCTGCTCCAACACTCTTTCTGCTTTTTCTTCCACAGTGATCCCTGAACCTTGGGAGGAGGGATCAGCTATGTGATGTAGATGTCCAATCAGGGCATTCCATTCTACAGTCTCTTATTCTATGTATATTGGATGATATGAGGCACAGTGTCAGCCACCTACAGTAATTAGTTTCTCTAATGAGTATTGAGATTACCATTAATCTATGTGTATAACACTAATTCATTAGGAGTTGGATTCATACTATGTCCATTTAGTACATTAGTAGTAGTAAATTCTCTCCTAGGACACAATATGCCTAGCCAGAGTTAATTGACTCGATAATGATGCCAGGTGTGGGTTTCATATTATGGAGCATTATCAGAGAATGGTTGGTTACTACCAAGATGTTTGTACAACTACTGCACCAATGGGCATGTCTTTCCAGGCCAGTTCCTATTGTAGCTCACCATGATCACAGCTGGCTGAGACAGGATTGCTTTTTCTACTCTGGTAGCATGCATAGCAAATTCCAGCAGTATGGAAGCATCCACTAGGAATGAAGTTTTCAGGTCACTACTAGCTTACTTTGTCCATGCTCTATGTTGCAAGTATGGGATATCTTCAACAATAGGTGCTTACCACCAAATAACCAATAGCAGTTTAATGTCCTATAGTGTTCAGAAGATGTCGTCTATGGGACTACACTGTCCAACAGTCGTGGGTGTTCTGGTTATTTTTTGTCAAATTGATGCAAACTAGAGATACCGAGGAAAAATAGCTCCAGTTGAGGAACTGTGCTCCTAAATTGTAATGTGAGCATGTCATGGAGTCATTTTCTTCATGCTTGATGTGGGAGGACCCACCCATTTAGGGCAGTGCCACCCTGGTTTGATGGTCCTGGCTTGCATTAGAAATCAAGCCAAGCAGGTCATGGACTGTGAGCCATTAATTGGTGTTCCTTCATTTTCTCTGCTTCAATTCCTTCCCTGACTTCCCTCAGTGATGGATTGTAATCTGGGAATGGTACCACATAAATTACTCTTTCTGCCCCAAGATGTTTTTGTGAGAGTTTTATCACAGCAGCAGAAAATAATTAATACAGAAATTGAGATTAGGAATACAGACAGTTGCTTTGATGAACCTGACCATGCCTTTGTGGAGGATTGTGGGGGTGTTTTGGAACTTTGGTCTAGAAAAGGCCATTGAGTGCTGAGTTGGTATTCCAATCCTTCCACTGGAAGTCTTGTCTGGTTACAAGAGATGGTATGTTCAGGTTCTATATTTATCCCCATGGTTAGAGTCACCCACTTAGATTCCTGTGAGTTTCCATTGTACTAGGTTTCTGACTCATCCCAGAGATGCTCTCCTCTGGATTCCATTTGTCTCTCTCAGTACTCTCTCCCTCCATCCTCCCCCAATATGCTCCATCCTGTTCCATTCCACAACCCCCCATGTAGACCCCTCCATCTATTTACTCTTGATGTCTGTTCTATTTCCCCTTCACAGTGAGATTCACACCCAAGTTTGTCTTGATCATTCCTTGTTACTTAGCTTCTCTGGTTTGGTGGAGTGTAGCATGGTTATCCTTTACTTTACAGCTAATATCCTCTTGTAAGTGAGTATATACCATGTTTGTCTTTCTGAGTCTGGGTTATGTCATTCAGGATGATCTTTTCTAATCCCATCCATTTGCCACCAAATTTCATGATGTCATTGTTTTTAACAGCTGAGAAATACACCATTGTGTAAATAAAAAAAAATGGTTATTTAATAGTTGTACTATTGTTTATATTATGATACTAAAATAAGATTTTAGTGATCAACAATAAAGGAAATATTTTGGCTAAATAAAGCTGTTTTATGTGTCCAATTGATAAGGGGTCAATTGTGATGGTTAATTTTTGTCAACTTGACACAAACTAGAAATACCCAGGATGATGGAAGCTCAATCATGGAATTTTATTTGTTATACTTGTTAGGAGGCATGTTTGTAGACATTTTCTTCAATAACAACTAACATCAGAGGGCCCAGCCTCACTGTGGGCATTCTCATCTCTGGGCAGGAGGTCCTGGGTTGTATAAAAAACAAGATGATCAAGCCTGGGGGAGCAAGCCAGTCAGCAGATGTCATGTATGTTTCCTGCCACTGTTCCAGCTTGAATTTCTGACATGGCTGACTTCAGTGGTGGACTATGATCAGAAATGTAAACCAAATAAATCATTTACTCCCTAGGTTTAATCTGGTCATTATGTTTATTTATCTTATAGAAAGCAAACTAATTCAAAATCCAGAAGAGGCAACCCATTCCTGGCACAGGTATTTTTTTGTTTGTTTGTTTTTTGGTTTTTGTTTTTGTTTTTCAAGACAGGGTTTCTCTGTGTAGCTTTGTACCTTCGCTGGAACTCGCTTTGGAGACCAGGCTGGCCTTGAACTCACAGAGATCCGCCGGGTTTTTTTTTTTTTTTTTTCCAGAGCTGAGGACTGAACCCAGGGCCTTGTGCTTGCTAGGCAAGAGCTCTACCACTGAATGAGCTAAATCCCCATCCCCAGGTATTTTTATTTGATATCCCGTAGTATCTAGTAGATTTATTCTTGTTGTAAGGTAACTCCATCTTAACTCCTTTTATTGATGTAAAAGCTTCTAGAATGAAGAAAATTTTAAATTGATCTGTTTTTTAAACATATAATTACCATAATCATCAGCACACAATAATTGTAGAATGTAGTGGGTTTGCTGTAAAATTTTAGTATATGGGTTTGCATAGATTTCCTCATGTTTTTTTGCCTTCCCTCTCTCTTCTTCTCTCCCTTCCCCTGTTCCTGACACCCACCCCTTACACATTTATGCTACTTTTTTTTTTGAGACAGGGTTTCTCTGTGTAGCTTTGAACCTTTCCTGGAACTTACTTGGTAGCCCAGGCTGGCCTTGAACTCACAGAGATCGGCCTGACTCTGCCTCCCAAGTGCTGGGATTAAAGGCGTGCACCACCACCGCCCGGCCACTTATACTACTTTTATTTTCAGATCATATTTACTTTCTTTTTCCTTCTTTTATTTTGTTAGTCTTCACACATGAGAACACGTATATGTTGTATGTTTTTACATGTTTGCTTTATTTTGCTTAACATCATGTCCTTCAATACCACCTGTTTTCCTACAGATTTTTTCATTTTTCCTTGTGGCTGAATATTACTCTGCTGTTTTAAGGTACAGTATTTTATTCATTGATAAGTTGTCTGGTGGTACCTAGGCTCTGTCTACATCTTGGCAATAGTGAATGGTGCTGTCATAAACAAGAATATGTAGGTGTCTTTCTTATATGACGACCTCATGTCCCCTGGATAAATAAATGCCCATAAGTGGTATTAGCTGGGTCATTTGTCTTTCTTTTCTTTTCTTCTTTCTCTCTTCCTTCCTTCCTTCTTTCCTTCCCCTCTCCATCCATCCCTCCCTCTGTCAGTCCGTCTGTTCCTCCCTCTCTTTCTCTCTCTTTTGTTCCTTCTTTGTGTATTTCAGAAAATTCACACTGCTATTTTTGGTGACTATATTAATACACATTTCTACCAACAGTGTATAATGATAGTATTACAATGAGAGGATTTCTGATTCTCAATGATTGTATTTTCAGCAATAGTAAATTTGAACAAAACTGGGAGAATACTTCCTGTGTTAGAAACAGCTTTAGACAAAGTGTTTGTGAGGGGTGGAGCCTGTTGAAAGAACTTAGTACCTGTGTAGTTAGAGTCTCTGTTCTAGGGGAGATAAAAGGCCTTCAGAGTTCTCCCTGAAGCTTCAGTCTAGGAGGAATGGACAAGAGCCTGAAAGCATCATTTTTAGTCCTGGCCCTTCACCTAGCCTGTGAGTCATGGTGGTGAAACCTCAGGTTATGGGATTAATGTGGAGTCCACAGGGACCTGGGGCACCAGACAGAATTATAAATGTTAAAAGCATCAACACCCAGTACATACCTGGGAACTTAATGATACTTGTTATTTCTCTCCACAGGGGTGAGTGGTCAACAGCAGGACAGAAGTGACCAGCAGCAGCTGAGACAAAATCCCCAATCTCTGACAGTCTGGGAAGGAGGGACTTCAGTTCTGAACTGCACTTATGAGAACAGTGCATTTGACTACTTCCCCTGGTACCAGCAGTTCCCTGGTGAAGGCCCTGCATTACTGATAGCCATACGATCTGTGTCATATATAAAAGGAAGATGGAAGATTTACTGTCTTCTTCAGTGGAAGCATGAAACAGCTGTCCTTGCGTATCACAGCCTCTCAGCATGGAGACTCAGCCACCTACTTCTGTGCAGCAAGTGCACAGTGCTCTCCAGTCACCTGCAGCCCACACCCAAATCTGCAGCTGAGACTCCAGCAAAACCTTACTGTGGGGCAGAACCTGGCAGAGGTGCAGAAGGGTTTTCATTTGCATGAACTAGTGACAGTGAATGTAAGGATTATACTCATTCAGTCCAGAGACAGAGTTAGGTAAAGTCATTCATGGCTTGCTCTTCTCCAGTCTCCATTTGCTCCACAGGCACCACTGAAGTTTTACATGTATTTGCTTAACTATCTTAGTTGAATTGTTTTTCTGAGTGGTTGTATAAATAGTTCTCTGTGTGGATGGATTGTACCAAGTGGAAATGATAACATCCCCATCTCCCTATGCTCTTGTCAACAGTGTTGTTAATGTGTGGTTATTATAGCACAATGTCAGTCACTTGGACCATGCCTTATGTGATAGAAATCACATAGAATTGTCTTTTACTTTCCTATCCTCTGATGACAAGGAAAGTTGTGATTTACATGACCACTGACCACTTCTACTTCCTCTTGTTTTGAATCTTCTACCCTCATCTACATTAAAGGAAACTGAAGTATGAAGCCAGAAGGCACTCACTATTGTGCAGGTGTGTTTACAATAGACAAGTGACATCAATGGGAAAAGAATGATTCAGTTTACTCATATAATGAAAATACATAACTTTTACTAAAGAAGTGATTTCATGTATGTACTTCATACGTGAACAAAATAAAATTCTGAATGTAATTTTTTAGCTACCAGAAGCAGCTGCAGTCTTCATGGCCATTGGCAGTGCACAGAATGGAAAAAGTGGTTCTCATTGCACAACCCTTTGTAGGGTTTACCCACTTAATGCTACAAACATACTAGCATGATTTCACTGAAAAATATTTAGTTAGTTTATAAATAAAAATGTTTTCGTACCATAGCTGATGGTCGTGTTAGCCCTAACTACCTAGGAGGTAAAGATAGGAAGAATGCTTGGGATTATGATTGGGAGTCTAGCATGAGCAACATAGTGAAACTCTGTCTTAGAAAACCAAAACCAACAGAAACAATGTGGAAGATATTTTAACTTGTAAAGCCTGTAAGCTCACTTCTCATCCACAGTGAGTAGCTTTCAGTATGCAAAAAGGAAAGTTAAGAAGGAAAATAAAGTCAGCTGGCTCTTAGCAGTAGGAGATACATTCCACAAAACCAGTGGGTATGTTAGAAGTTGTAAATCAACCCCCAAGATAATGGGATTACTCCATGATGTCTATTGAATGAGCAAAGGAATTTATATGGGGGTTAACTCATAACCGCAGGACATTTATTGTAGGGTCCAAGAAAGTTGAGCTATGTCCTGAGCTGATTTGCCTGGTCCAAGATCTCAGCATACAAAAGCACGAGGTATAAAGTAAGAGAGTGCATTCATGCATCCTAGGTCTTAAAGGACCCTATGCAGCCACACCCCAGGGGCACATTCCTCAAGGTCATAGGCAGGGATAACAGCTACCTGCTATCTTACTAGGTGTGGTATTTCAGAGCATGGCTCAAACAGCCACCCACTACAGTGTACTTTTATACATGAATATAACAAACACAGCAATGATTCAAAGAAGGATGTTTGAGTGAAAAAAAAAATGATCAGAAAAACATGTAAATAATAAGTGCCAGTAAGCACATACTAAATATTAACAGAGAAGCCGTGTCCCAGAACTTTTTCAGGAAAGCCAACTTTAACAACATTACCTGGCACATACTATTGATTATATCTGGGAAAACACAAAAGCAAAGCAGAAGGCCTTATCCATATTCAGGGTACACTGGCCAGATTGATTTCTACAGCCATGTTCTAACATCCAACAAGAACAAACATGTCTTATAAATTGATGTAAATGCTTGGCATATGTAGTCAGAAGGTTTTTCCAGTCACTCTGTGCCCCTTGCAGATCCACAGTCACTTAAATAATACTCACTCACAGGCTTAGTATTATTTATAACTGCTCAGCCATTAGCTCTGGCTTATTACTGACTAGCTTTTACACTTAAATTATCCCATGATTCTTATCTATGTTTAGCCATATGGCTTGGTACCTTTCCTCAGTTCTGCTTTGTCATCTTGCTTCCTCTGTGTCTCACTGTCAGCTCCTGACTCAGCTCTTCCTCTTCCTGTCTCTCTCTTGGCTTTCTTGCCTGGCAATAACCTGACTCAACATAGGCCAGAGCAGCTTCTTTATTAATCAATCATAGCAACACATATTCACAGGGTACAGAAAGACATCTCACAGCAGGTATAGGAGGTTCAAAATCATATCCAAGACTAATCCTGGTAACACAGTGTACTTAAGGTAAAAGGTACTTTGTCTTGTCTCCTGGAGCTCCTCTTATTCTTCCCTAAGACATATTTCACCACTCACCATTCTTTTTAGCATTATAGTGGTTTGGAAGAGAATGTCCCCCAAAGGGAATGGCACTATTAGGCAGTTTGTCTTTGTTGGAGAAAGTGTATCACTATGTGGGTGGCTTTGAGGTCTCTGTTGTTCAAGATACTCCCTGTGTCATGGAGCATTTTCCTGTTGGCTTTCTGATTGTGATGCAGCCAGTACCATGTCTGCCTACTAACGTGAGATATCCACTGCAGTCTGCTAAAGGAGTATTATGGAATTTAGTAGGATATAAACTGAGGAAATACACTCACAAATACAGAAACGGGTAGATTAGCTGAAGTCATGCTCTTTTCAGACCTGGAGTGTATCCACCTTGCAGCTCTATCATACCAGGAAGCAGGAAGCAGGGAGAAGAGACCTCATGACCCCTCTCCTTTTCCTTTTAAGTCATGTACAATGGCAAGAAGCATTGCCTTCTTTGAGCCTCATAGCCCAAGTTTATGAGCAGAGCAAATACCACTACAGCCCACATATTGCACTGCTGCCCACAATGATGATAATGGATTGAACCTTTAAAATTTTAAGTGAGTCACACCAATTAAAGGTTTCCTTATAAGAGTTGCTGTGATCATGGTGTAAATTCACAGCAGTAGACCAGTGAAAAAGATCCAACACTGCCAGTATACTTAATCCTCATTTTCCTGAAAGAATGATCTCTTTTGCATGATTCCTAAAATAGTAGGCTTTATTTTTTAAAGATTTGATATTTTTTTACAAATGCATGTGCACGTCCGTGCACATAACTTTGTGTACATAAACTTGTGTGTACACAAGGACAGAAGATGGTGTCCAATCATTCAAAGCTGGGGTTGCAAATTTTTCTGGGAACTCAGCTTGTTAAAACAGGTTCTGAACTTCCATCTTTATGCTTAGCAGCAAGTGCCTTTCACTGCTGAGCCACTTCCCCACCAACCTTAAGATTTATCTTCACTAGGAAGCATTGTTTGCCGCCAATTAAATCTCAAGGAAAGACAAGGCAGAATTTAGCATGAGACTAACTGTCCAGCGCAGTACTCAAACCCAATGTGCTCCAAAGCCCCATCTCAGAGGCTGTGGCCATGCAGCATGAAGAGCATCCACATGCTCTGCGGAGAAATAGAGAGGGCCACAACCCTGCCATCCTGAGCTCCCCAGGCTACTGTGGTTCTTAGGGTCTCCTGATCATCCACAGAGACTGCAGTCCAGGGCATGCGCTGCCTGTCAGCACTCAGCAGTGAGGTGGGCAGACGATTATACCTCATATACCCTAAGCTTGTCTCCAATGTACATGTTGATCGGTTATTTAAACTCATAATGAGACCTGGAGCTCTTTCAGAGACCTTGTTTGTACTTTTTCTTCTGATTGACTATTGGTTCATTTCATCCATCGGGATAATGAGAGCAAATGAATAATTAAAAGCTAAAGACTACGCTTTTTGGAGCTCACTACCTATGAAGGAAAACCTCACACAGCCCTGAGGCAGAGCGAGGGCCTTGGACCTACCTCTACTAAATCTTTCTCCCCATGGGAGGCCTTACCCTCTTGAAGGAGGGAATGGGGAATGGGTTGTGAAGGGGAAGTTGGAGGGGCATGAGCGAAGAGGGGAATCTTTGATTGGTATGTAAAATGAATAAAAATTTTTCTTAATACAAAAAGAGCTACAGACTAAACGATGATAAAGTAGTACCCAAAATCTAAACACCAATTTATGTGGCATTAACATGATCCTAAGTTCTTTCAGGTTATATAAATCATGTACACATAATAAGCTGGAGTCACAGAGAAACATGGCAAGATTATCATGAGATCATTTTGTACATTAAAAAAAAATACCCAGAATTTAACAAGTGAGACTGAATACTTCAGGGCAATCGCATAGAAGCTTCTAGGTCATGTAATAAGCAGAGTTCTGTTTTTGGAGAGAACAGGACAAATCTGAATAAAACTTGTTATTAGATTTTTACAAGGTAATCAGGTTTTGTAAAAGTGAGTTTTCAAATTAGTATTACCCCCAACTCTCTGTCTGTCTGTCTCTCTCTCTCTTTCTCTCTTTCTTTTTCTGTGTTTGTGTGTGTGTGTGTGTGTGTGTGTGTGTGTGTGTGTATGAAATCCAGTGTTTAACATTCCTCTATAGCTCTTCACATTTATTTATTCATGCACTTATATGTATGTATCTATCTATCTATCTATCTATCTATCTATTTATTTGTGTGGTAGAGGTTCTCACTGAAACTGAATCTCGTCAATTGCACTACACTGTGTGACTAGTGAGACCCCAGGATTCCTTTGTCTCTCTTTCCCAGAGCTCTGAGTGCAGGTGCACCCACAACAACTGGATTCTTCAGTGGCTGCTGGAGATCAACCTATATGTTCTCATGATTCACAGCAGACAAGTGACACACTGAACCTCTTTAGTTTGTACAGACTATGAATTTATGCATGTTACATTTTCACACAACATAAACAGGGATCTTCTAGCATTCTGATGTACAGCCCTTTACCATGTGATTTAAAAGTAGCTCTGATAATTGCTGAATTTATATGGACCCTAGCAGTAAAGGAGAAAGATTATTTCAGATACCAGTGGTTCACAGGGAAATTCACAGACCTGTGAGGACGTTTTTTTTTTTTAAGTAAGCTTTATTAGATAATTGATGTAGAGAAGTAAGCGTAAGACAATGGTCTGGAAGTGCATTAAAGACTGCACAAGGCTCATGATAAATCTGACTTTGGGTCAACCAAATTATTCCACTGAGTAACAACCATGAGTTCAAAGGAGCTTTATGCTCAGTAGAGAAGGGCTTTTCTATTCTCCCTTTTAAGTGCTGCCTCTTTTCACTACCAAGAAAGACAGGAAGCAAAGAAAAGTCTATGATGAGCTACATTGTTTCTCTCTGTACAAGGAGCTTGTGGCCTATGATCATACAAAACCCCATTTCCTGCTTGAAGTGATATAGGAAACACAGTCAGTACATGTGCAGTGTCAGGCACTCAGACACTTAGCACCGAACTAAGGCCGAGGAGACACACTCACAGAGAGGGACATGTGCCACATGCCTCTCCACAGCCTGCTCTGTGTGCTGGTGACCTTGGCCTTCTCTGGTATGGATGGCTCACATATAGTTAAGTATACACAGGAAGCTTTGCCCTAGGCATGTAGCAGTTCACATAGACATGATGGGGAACAGGGACTAGAGAGAAGCGAGAAGAATATGTCTTTAGTTATGTTTGTCTTGGGCCTTAAGGTACCAAATACCAACAGTGTTCTGTTCACGCTATCACAGAATGAGCTTTTTTCTTTCTTTTGATTTTTCTGCAGGATCCAACTTGAGCCAGAAAGTGATTCAGGTCCAGTCAACCGCAAGCACACGGGAAGGGGAAGAAGTCACCCTGGACTGTTCATATGAGACAAGTTGGGACTTTTACTATCTTTTTTGGTACAAACAGCTTCTTAGTGGAGAGATCATTTTTCTTATTCAACAAATTTCTTCTACTACTCATACTGAGAAGAGCAGCCGCTACTCTGTTGTCTTCCAGAAATCAATCAAGTCCATCAGCCTTGTTATTTCAGCATCACAGCTAGAAGATTCAGTGAAGTATTTCTGTGCCCTCTGGGAACACACTCACAGTGTTTGAAATGATAGTATAAGCTCAACAAAAACTGGAGCTCATTAAGAACAGCCTCTCTCAGGGAGCCCTGATGAGAAACACACCTGCACATCCCAAACAAGACAGTCCCAACCATGACTCCTTCCTCTGTGGTCTGCATTAGAAGTGTGTTTCTGAATAAAACCTCATATTATGAAATTTATAATCAGTCTTGGTGAGTGTCTCTCTATTAATTCTTTGTCTTGAAAGTATTTAGCTAAAAATAGACCACAGAGAGCACCTGGAGTATTCTCTGTAACTGGGAATCTTACATCACAACAATCTGAAGTATTAGATTTTCTTTAAGTTGGTAACAGCACATAGCTCAGACTAGGCATCTGGAAGAGCAAAGAATATAATTTCCTTGTGAATCTGAGAAAAGCAGAGCCATCATGAGTGAAGTTGTCAGAGACACATTAGGAGGAGTTCACCCCATGAAACTGCTGGTTCTGGGGAGTCCCTACAGTCACTGTCTTTGCATCTGGTACTGACCCTGAGATACGGAAGGACAGCTAGACCAGAATAGGGAAGGATGGCAGCATGAGGACAGCACCTGAATGGTAAATTGAGTTGGAACCTCATTGGAATCATATGTGCCTGGGCCTGAATCAACTGAGGTACATAAAAATATAACTATATACAGATATATCCCACCTGTTTCTCAACTCCTCAGCAGTTGATTTTTCCATTACCATCCTCCAAACAGAACAACATGAGGAATAAAATTACAGGAAATGTGTTTCCAGATATTTTTTCAAAGACTTGTTTATTTATTTTATATTGTTTGTGTAACTTTTTCCTGCATGTATGCGTGTGTACTGTGTGCATGTTTAGTGCTCTTGGAGGTTAGAGGAAGGCCTTTGGAAGAGCCACAAGTGCTCTTAACTACTGAGACAATGTTCTAGCCCCTGTTTCCAGATACTTTACCTTGAGACTACAAAGTTACCATAGGGTTTTTGGGTTAGTTTTGGAATTAGATGTTGGGTTTCTGAGATAAGAGAAAATCGGGGCAAGGTAAAACCACAATAGGTCATTCAAAAGAAAGAGATAAAACAAAGGAAAACTATCTGAGATCTTACTTTCTCCACAAAGAACCAGTCAAGCAAAAGAGCTATAAGAAGCTGCTCCTGCCAGTTACCACCACCTGTAGCCAGAATTGAAGTGTCTGCCTTCAAGGTCTCTCTGAGAGCCACAGAGAGAAAATCCAGCTGTCCTAATGCATTTTCTATAATATCTGCTTCAGTCCCTGGCTCTTGATTCCTTCCCTGAATTCTGACTTGGTTCCCTCAATGAAGGACAGTGAATTAGAAGTATGATCTGAAATATTCTTTTTCTAATTCAGACTGGTTTTGATGTGTGTTTTATCACAGGAAACCCACACCAAAATATAACAGGACCTCACATCACAGAAAAATGGTCTTTCATCGCAGAATTCCTCTTCTAGAAGGACCAACTGGTAACTTGTTTGGATTCATGACACTAGCAGCCTTTCCCTTCTTTAGAGCCTGATATAAAATCAACCCAAGCAGAAGGAGAAAGAACCTCATTCTGAAGACGATGGATCAATGACTGTGTGCTGGATGCCTTTTATTTCATGATGCTGGGTATTTTAATGTTTTAAATTTTTTTTATTATTATTGTATACACTTTTATACACACATATTATTTGCTTTGATTGATTCCCTAATTATCCTCTCTGACTATCCTCCCTCACCACTCAAACTTCCTTCCAAATAGTCTCATTTTTAACTTATATTTATATCTTTTTTCTTGTGGTCCACTGTACCTTAGTAGGGTTTCTTCCATGAGCATGTACCTGGGCAGTGGAGTTACTTGAATAAAGACAACTGGTTATCAGCACTACACCACTGAGGAATATGACTTCTCCTCCCCAAGTGAGCACCAACAGACAACAGAATGTAGCTCCTCAGATTGGGTTGAAACCCTGGACAATGACAATGTTGAAAGATCCAATCTTGTGCTGGTAGACACTGCTTTTGTGAGTTCATAAGTGTCTTATTCATGTCTTTTCCAGAAGACTGTATCTATATTTATAATTTGTTAAGTTGCTGTCTTATAATTTAATTTTGCTGTCAAAGCTTAATGATTCAAGTCTTACAACAATATCTCTGCTGTCCAAAACTGTGACTCACATGCTTCCTTTCTCATTTTAATTTTAGGTCTCCTTTCCTTATTCATTTTATGATTTAGATGTTAACTCAAAAGAAGTACATTTTCACCCAAACACTGTCTTTGAACTCTATTGGGGATTTGGAAAAGTGTCTTATGTGTTTTGTACTGTAAGTCAGCACTGGGACTTCTGCTGAGTCACTGGTAATTCAGGCACATTCCCTGTTAAATAGAAATAGGTAATAAATCTAAGTAAAGACAAATCACCAGGAGAAATCACATAAGACAAGAAGAGAGACACAGAAGAAGAAAACAGAAGAAGAAAGTTTGAGGACACATCCATCAGATGACAAAGCACAGTGAGTAAACACAAAATATATGAGACAACTTCCCACTATGATATCCACCTAACCTCACAACTCCTCAGTAGTGGAACACCAAAGAGAATGAGACAGCTAAATAGAAGACAAAGGCTTCATTTTCTCCTTTGAAAGAGTATAATTGACCATCTACACAGTCAAGTAAGAATAAGAATAATGTAGGTGATAAACTCAGGGAGTAGTTAGGGAAGTTATCAAAGTGAACAAAATAATCATGAGCTTAGAGATTATTTTTAATGGAGGAAAGCTTCAACAACAAGAAAATTGAGACTCTGATAATGAACCAATCATAGTCGTTACAAAAGGAAGAATCAATCAATCAAACAGAAAACTTCAGAAAGCATCATTAACTGGCATTCAGGCAGAAGGATGAGTTTTGTAGATGAAAGACAAGGTTGAGACAGCAATATAATCATAAACTACATACAAAAATAATGAACATATCCCAAACTTTCAAGAACTGTGGGACACATACATAAGACCAAACATAAGGATCCATGCGGCAGAAGAAGGAGCTGAGAAAGTTTGAAAACATAGACAGATTATTCAATCAAAGGATAACAGAAGATCCATCAAAATGAGTGAAAGAAATGGAGATCCAAACTAAAGAGCATTTTTCCTAAACAGACACAACCAAAGAAGAACTTCTCCTTGACAATCAGGAAATGATTACAAAGTATAAGGAAAGCCAGGCTGAGCATGCCTTTAATATCAGCACACAAGAGAAATAATCAGGTGGATCTCTGAGTTTGAGACCAGCCTGGTCTACAGATTGAATTCCAGGAGAGCCAGTACTACACAGAAATTCCTGTCTTAAAATATCAAACCAAAACAAACAAACATAAAAACAAAAACAAAATCAAACAAAAAAAAAAAGCCAACAACAAACACTGTGGTAGTGTTTGCCTTAATAGGACCAACAGAGGAAAGAGGAGGACCCAGAGAGCTACCAAAGACTCAGATCAGAATCAGTTTAGTGAACTCCCAGCTGTAGAATACACCTCATCACTAAAGAATAAAAGTTTACTTCCTCCTCCTCCTCTGAGGCTCATCTTCTGTCTTTCCCTCACATCCAGTCCTTTATCTGATCCTGGGAATATACTCTGTAAAACTCAAGATGACCACCAGCATTACTGCTACATCTGCTTCCCTTGTCCCCTCCTACTGGATCCTTGGCTCTATCTCCCTTTGATGCCCCTTCTGGTTTCATGCCATATTTATTCTGTTACTCTATAATTTTCTGTTTCTTTTCCTTTTTCTGCGCTCTGCTAGGCTCCCTTTTCTTCTTTCTCATGTCACTTTCTATTTCTGTGACCAGTGGCATTCCTCCTCATATCTATGTTTATATAAACATTAAAATCTAGGGCTTGAAAATGAGAAAAATATGCAATATGTTTTTCAAACTCAAAAAGGAAATATAGTTTTTACTGAACCTCTGCCACCAGAGATCTGAAGAGTTGTGATATTTGAGCTGAGCTCCTGGCTGCCCTCTAATGCTTGTGAGTGAAATTGTGAGAACATGTAATGGTAGCAGCAGCTATCTTTTCTGATCTGAAGTTACAACTTCGTGATAATCATGGCAGGAGGATTCAGAAAGAATGTTGTGTTGTTTGATTCACTCCTGTTAGATGTGACTGTGATTCATGTAGGAGTGCCAAAATATGAATCCTGGGTGTTCTGGGTTGGAGAGCAGAAACTACTAAAGATATGGAGTTCAGCCTTGTTGCCCAAGGTGTGGTGTTCTTCTTTACTAAGTGTATTTGTGTTTATATGCTGCCCCTTTTTATCCTCCAGACACATCCTGGGAGTTAAGAACTGATGGAGAAGAAGCCAGCGTAGGAAATATGGCACAGTGAGCTCTTGTCATCTTCCCTTCTGTCTCTATACCTCCAGGATAATACAAGGTTTTCTGATGTGCCCGAGGACATGTGATGTAGCACAGATACCTGGGAGAAGCTGGGAAAGCTGTCTCTATGATGCACTGCCAAGTAGATCTCAGAAGACTCTATGATCTTTGTCTTGGGTACAGACACTGTAACTTCAGTGAGTGCCTGCTAGTCTTTAATTGAGGACATGGTAAGCAGACCCAGCAAGTATCTGAGATACTGGAGCTACTGTGCTGTGTGATTTCCATGTGTGTTTCTATTTAGTTTTTACTGGACATGCCAATGTTCTTGAAGATTCCTTCCTTGGATGGCATAGTGACATTCCAGAGAAAAAAAAGACTTGAGCTGAAGTTCCGGACCTGGCACTAATTAGTCGAGAGAAATTTGGAAGAGTGCTTTATAATTTTCATGCTTGATTTCCTCATTCCTAATGTGATTGTTGGCGATATCTACTGCAAATATCTTTATGATGGATAAATGTAATGATGACTGCCAATGCTTAGTAGCCTGTGTCCAATAAGTAAATAAAGTTTTTTACAGAAAGATAAATTGGATCAATCTGATGTATATGCAGCCTACTGAGTCCATTTGTTTTGTCCATATAAAAATGTGATCAGGCATAACACAGTAGGATTGGTAAACCACTATGAAAGCTTGTCTCTGAGGGAAACTATTAAACTATTCCAATTCTGTCATCAGCTTCGACAATCTGTAGGTCTTCGTGTACGAGTAGAACCATGTGGACTTTTCCCATCCATGTTGCCATGACAACTGGTGTTATCATGATGTTGCTTTTGCTCAGGAAACCCCTATTTTTGTATTCATAGGGCTATTTTGTATTTCCCTTAGAATGCTTATGGGAAACTGTGAAGACACGGGCATCTTGTCCTCTGTCTCTTACAATCTTTCATCCATCTCTTCTGTGATTCTCTTGTGTCTTAGTTGCGGGGGTTGCATTGCAAATGCATCAGTTGGATTCGGAACCAGGAAAGAAATCATGAAATTCACAGGTAAATGGAGAGAACTAAAAAAAAGTCACACTAAGTGACATAACTCAGACCCAGAAAGGTAAATATGGTAAGTTTTTATTTATATGTGAATCACAGTTTTTGCAGTCAAAAAATAAGTAAGCTACAGTCTGCACAACCACACATTAGGTATAGAGTAAGGGACTAGGGGCCAGGGATGGATCTCCATAAAGGGTGAATAGAATAGATTGTTATGGATGGATGAGGAAGGAGTCTGGAACAGGATGTTCAAATGAGGAGGGAGAGGGAAAGGGAGGCAGGTAGAGAAACATAGGGAGGGATAGTTAAAATTATGGGCCATTCGAGGGATCTTATGGAAACCTAACAGACTAGAACCATAGTGGCTACCCTAGTTTACACATCCACCAACAGTGAGCAAGTATCCCCTGTCTCCACACCCATCACCGTTTCTTGTCATTTTCGCCAGCCATTGTGACTGGAATAAAATGAACTCTCAAAATAATTTTAATTTTCAGTGTATAAATGCATAACTATTTAATATTCATTTTCCCTGATGGATAAGGATGTTGACCATTTAAAAATGTTCTCACTGGTTGGTGGTGGTACACATCTTTAATCCCAGCACTCAGGAAGCAGCTGGATCTTTGTGAGTTTGAGGCCAGTGTGTACTACAGAATGAGTTCCAGGACAGGATCCAAAGATACACAGAGAAACCGTGTCTCAAAAAACCAAAAAAAAATTTTTTTATCAAATTTGTATTTCTTCCTTTGAAAACTCTCTGCATATTTCAAAACTCCATTTTTTATCATTTTTTTCATGGTATTTAGTTCTTCAAATACACCTATTTTCTGTCATGTGTACCTGGTAAAGATGTTTCCCATTCTCTAGGCTGCCTCTTCAATTAAATGATGGTGTGCTTTGCTGTGCAGACACTTTTTAGTCTGATGGAGTCCTGTTTGTTGATTGTTGGTCTTCATGTTTATGGCTTGTATTTTATTGTGCTCTGAAGTTGAAGCAAATTTCCTACTTTCTCCTCTAACACAAGGTGCTATGCTGAGGCTCTTGATGCATTTGGAGCTTAATTTTACTCAGGGTGAACAGTATCAAGTCATGCTTATTAGAATGAATCCTAGTTGATCACAGTTGATGCAATCTTTTTGACGTGCTCTTGAGTTCAGTTTGCAAGTGCTTTATTGAGGTTTTTTTTTTTTTTCTATTTTGCATCCATATGCATTATGGGAATCGGTCTATACCTTTCTCTTTCTGTTAGTTCTTTTTCTGGTTCTGGTGTCAGGGTAATACTGGATTTATAACATGAATTTGAAAAAGTTCCTTCTCTTTTGATTTATGAAATAACCTGAGGAATCTTGGTGTTAGTTATTTTATGTTCTGGTAGAACTCTCTGCTATGATTGTCTGACCGTTGGTTTTCCTAGTTGAAGGACTTTTCTTTTTCTTACTTTCTTTTTTTTTTTTTTTTCGGACAGAGTGTGTTGTGTACCTCTGGCTTTCCTGGCACCTACTGTGTATACCAGAATGGCCTTAGACTCACAGATACCCACTTGCCCCTGCTTTCTATGTTCTGCGATTATAGGTATATCCCACTGTTCCCTGATAGTTGTGGGATTTTTAATTACTGCTTCCAGTAATTGAATTTGTTGCAATACATGTGTTTCAATGTTCTTACTGCATCTGGATTTAGTTTTGGGAAGTTATATGCAACTTTAAATTCACCTATTTTCTTTAAATTTTCCAGTTTGGTGGAATATAAACGCTTATGGTATATTCTTCTGATTCTCTGAATTCCTTTGTGTTTGTAATGTTTCCCTTGTCATCTCCAATTTTATTATTCTTAGTATTATGAATTTTTTGGTTAACTTAGGTAAAGGCTTGTTAGTATTTCCAAAGACCAAGCTTAGGTTTAATTAACAAATTACACTGCTTTCTTTTACTTAACTTCATCCCTGATTTGGTGATCTCTTCCATCTATTACTTTAAGGGTGTTGTTTGTTCATGATTTTTTAAGGCTTTCAAGTGTTTCCTAGGCTAGCAATTGAAGATTTTTCATTTTCTTCCATGTAGGTGGACACTCTTATAAATGTTTCTCTTCCAGGATGTGGCAACACATCTTTTATTCTGTCCCCAATTAGGCATATGCAGTTGCCTCTTTGTGATTTTGAGGTCAACCTGGTAAGAACTCACAACTACATGTATACTGAGTTCCATGATAGCCAGGACTAAACATATAGAGACCCTGTCTCAAAAATTCACAATGGAATAAATGAATTTCTTCTTATGAATGCTTCTATTGTGCCCCATGGATTTTGTTATGTTGTGTTTTCATTTTCATTCAATTCTAGAAATTTAAAATTTCCCTTTTTGGTTCCTTTTTAGGCTTCATTACCATTCAGTAGTATGATATATTGTGTCCATGATATGGTGTGATTTCTCTAATTCCCACTTCTGTGAATAGTTAGCTTTAATCCATTGTGATGAAATCGAATTTGTGATGTTATTAAAGTAGTCTACATTTGTTGAGAATTGCTTTGTGTCTTAATACATGCTCAATTTGTAAGACTTTCCATGGGCTACTGAGACGTATATGTATTCTTTATTGCTTGGGTTGAATATTCTGTAGATGCTATTACATCCATTTGATTTATGATATCATTTAATTCTAATACTTCTCTGTGTACTTTTTGCCTGGATGACCTAACTCTTTGTAAGAGTATAGTGTTGAAGTCACTCATTATCATTGTATTGGGGCTATTTTTTTTGTTTTAATTATCTATTTCTTTTATGAAATTCAGTGAGTTGTGTTTGGTGTATGTGTTTAGAACTATCATATCCTCTTTGGAGAATGTTTCTTTAGTTGATATGAATTGTTACCTCTTTGTTTATTTTGAATTGCTTTGATTCGAATTCTATTTGTCTATATATTATAGTACTTATACCTGCTTTTCCTTAGTTTGCTTTGAATACTCTTTATTCCATGTTTCTTTATCCGGTCTTTGTTGGTAAGGTATGTTTCTTGGAAGCAGCAAAAGTTGGTACAATCTTCTAGCATATATTTTCATGTGTGGTATGTAGTGGGTAGCCATCCCAACAAAAGCCAACCCCCATTGAGGCTTCTGTAATGGTCATGCACACAAGGCGTGGCTAAGGGAGGAAGCTGAAGAGCCAAGATAGAGAGGAGAGGTCTCTCTTGGTTCTGGGACCCTGGACGCTGGAGGTAGACCAAGCAGAGTTCTCCAGAGAGTACCGCTGGACTGCGCCATACCTTTGCCAGACCCTACAACCTATCCCTTCATTTGTAAGTTACCCCACAAAATAAACCTCCCTTTTTAACTATGTGGAGTGGCCTTAATAATTTCACAAATAGTGGTATTGACTGTCTTATTTCATTCATCTCTTTGTTCCTGTTCTGCTGAAGTACATTTATTCCTTCATTGTGTTGTGTAAGCATACTTACAATCGCTCTTTTGAATTCTTTATCTGGAAGTTTTTCTGTGTCATTTGTATGTATCATTAATACAGGATTGTCTTGTTTTTTTATCTTGTTTCTGTTTCTGTGTTAGGAATTGCACATGTGAAGTACATTGTTGGCTGAGATTTTTCTTTCCTTTCCCCGTTCCTTGCTTTGAATTTCTCTTCTCTCCCCTAACCCTGCTTTTTGTTCAAGCTATGTTTCTACTTTTAGTGGAGGTGTGTATAATGTTCAGGAAAGGACTAAGATAATAATGTTGAGGTACAGATAATGTTGAGATAATAATGGGGTTGGTGTAGAATGTTCCATAACAGTGCATGTTGGATTAAGCAGGAAGAGTCAGGTACCACACTTGCTTCAAGAGGCTGTGTGGGCTTGGTCCCTAGAACAAAATTCCTGGGAGTTTTAGTTGGTTCCAGTGCAGTAGGAAGGCCAGGGACAGGAGGATAGTTTCTGGATGGCATACCCTGGCTTGCACAGAAGAACACATGTTCTCTATTTGCAGTAAGAGGCCAATAAGTCTTTCACTTGTGCACTAAGTACCTAGGTGGTATAGGCATATCTAATTGACTTTTTGTAGGAGGATGTATGGGCTAGACTCCTGGAGTTAAATTCTCAGAAGCATGTGGGGAGTCTGGTTCATAAGGTCATGGACAATGCCTGAAGACTCAAATTCCCAGGTGGTATAGGTGGGTCTCTGATATCCCAATGGAAGTATTTATAATTATAAACATTTATTTAAAAACTGGTTTAAATTTTTAACACTTAAAATTATATTCAGTGTGTGTTTGTGTGTGTGTGTGTGTGTGTGTTTGTGTGTGTGTAAATGCTAGGAGAGAGAAAACATGTGTGTGTGGGGGGGGTATGTATGTAGCTACAAGGAAAACTTTCAGGAGTTGTTTATTTCCTTCTACCAACAGTGTTTCAGAGATTGAATTTAAGTTGTCAGGCTTCAAAGCTAGTGTTTTTACTCATTAAACCATTGATGTCTAAAGAAATGCTTTTGAAATATCCAAAGCATTTGTATATTTTTTGCTTTTGCTTTCCATTTGATTCTAAAATATTTAAAGTTCTTCCATGTTTCTTTTTCAATAAATCATGAGCCTTTTGTTCTTTCTTTCTACTATGTATTTGTGTAGTTTCTCCTGCTAATTACTACTAATAATATTACAGTACCAGAGTCTTATAAGAAATTAGAAATAATTTTAATCCTTTTGTATTTGTAAAGGCTTAAATTATGATCAACAATGTAATCTATTTTAGAGAAAGTTCCTTATCTGTTGAGAAGAATGTATACCCTTAGCTTTATCTGGAAAGTTGTGTAAACGTTTGTAAAGCCATTTGATCCATGGTGCCTTTGAATTCTGAAATTTCTTCCCTGATTATTGGGTGTTGGTGTTGAAGAGTTGAGCATAGTTACGTTGCAAAGAGGAGTGGTTATTATAGTCACTAAGTGTTAAGCACCAGGACACAACTCTGTGTGTGTGTGTGTGGGGGGGGGGTGTTTCTGTTTTCTTGGTGGGGGGGCGGGAGGCAAGTACCAGTTGCTCAAGAGTGCTGTAATAACTTAAGGTGATTCCCCTTTCTATGTACCAGGCTTGTTTCTGATCCCTATCAGGATTTTTTGTTTTTGTTTTTTTTTTCCTTTTTTTATTATTATATTTGTGTTTTAATTTTACACATCAGCCATAGGTTCCCCTGTCCTCCACCCTCCTTCCCCCACCCCCACCTTTCTCCCATCCCCTCTCCTCCATTGCTATCTCCTCCAGTGCCAAGACTCCCCTGGGGATTCATTTAATCCTGGTGAATTCAGTACAGGCAGATCCAGTCAATGAATTATGAACCAAAGGCTGTGGAGACCCCAGCTGGATCAGGCCCTCTGGATAAGGGAGACAACTGAATAGCTTGAACTGCTTGGGAGGCATCCAGGCTGTGGGACCGGGACCTGTCCTTAGTGCATGAGCTCCCTGTTTGGCACCTTGGGCTTACACAGAGACACTTTGCTCACCCTATCAGTTTTACAACCTATTCATGTGGCATGTTTTCACTGGCTCCAGAATCTGTCTAATTTGTAAAACTTAGGGTGTCTAATGTTTAAACCAGGCATTGTTTCCTGAACATGTTGGGGGTTGGAGAGGCAGGAAAGCATCAGAATCTTTTACTGGAGGAACCAATTCAATGTTTTCTAATTCTACTCAGTAACAAATACCCTTTGTGATATATGAGGCCATTGGAGTTGTCTCAGAAATATTTATTCTAAGATTATATCAACATACAAAACTGTGTGCTATAAGTAGACAATATTAAACCAGTTCTCAGCTCGGCATTCTATTTTCTTAAGAACAAATATTGATTATAGGCAGAAAATAAGGGGTTGGGAATTTAGCTCAGTGTTAGAGCGCTTGCCTAGCAAGCATAAGGCCCTGGGTTCGGTCCTTATCTCTGGGGGAAAAAGCAGAAAATGAACACATGAATAAAGTGTAATAGTATAAAGGAGGATTGGAGCCGCTGGTGCAGCTGCTAGGACTGTCCACCAGGGGGCAGAGCATCTCTGTTGCTGCAAACTTAGAAACTTTTCCTTTGACTTCTGAAAGAGCAGCTGCAGTCAGCAGCCCTCTGTGCAGACAACTGAAGAAGCTGCAGTGCTGTGGAGGACAGAGGAGGAGAGCTGATCACAGAAGCATCTCGCCTGACTGAAGGCCACCGTCCCCAGGGACAGCCATGAAGACACTGACTGGACCTTTTGTCCTGTGCTTGTGGCTGCAGCTGAACTCTGAGAGGTTTTGGGAAACAAGGCATTTGGCAATGTTCATTATCAGTCTGAGGGGCGGACTGGTTCCTCCAGACTGAGTGAAATCACCGTGGGAAGAAAAGCAAAGTCTGAGGAACGGTGGCCTGATGGTCTTCCTGCTGTTTCCTTTTGCACAGGTGTGAGCAGAGGAGAGTAGCTGGAGCAGCAGCCTTCTCTCCTGAGTGTCCAGGAGGGAGACAGCGCTGTCATCAACTGCACCTACACAGACACTAATTATTACTTCTACTGGTACAAACAAGAGCCTGGAGCAGGTCTCCAGTTGCTTATAAATGTTCTTTCAAGTGTGGACAGAAAACAAGAACAAGGACTCATTGTCCTACTGAATAAGAAGGACAAACATCTCTCCCTGAACTTCACAGCTCCCCATCCTGAGGACTCAGCCATGTACTTTTGTGCAGCAAGTGCACAGTGCACCCCAGGCATCCACTGCCTTACATAAACTTGAGACCAGGGCTGGAGACAGATATATTACCCATTGTTGAGATGAGGAATTCTCTGTATTATACCTGTTTCTAAATATACAACAAGTACTAGAGCATCTTGAATGACCTTTTAATGAGAATAGCTAATTATTTGTCAATGTGTATAATTGACTGTTGGGTGCCAACTAGATTGCCCCCACTCCAAATACATCTCTGTGTCACTTGTAGAGAATATTCATCCTGATGGATAGGCTCTTATCTTTTAATAAAGGTACTTAATGTGTCTATTTAGATGATTATAAATACATAGTGTAAGACAACCATTAAAATGTAAAGCAAAATTTTCTGTAAAGTATCACTAAAAGTAGCACCACACAGAGCAGTTTTGACTTCCATGTGTGCGCTAGTATGACTATTTCACAATGCCAAACATAAGCCTATTTTTTATGATGTTATGATGTATTTTACGCAGCATTCTATTAATCCTGTTACAGTCACCTTTACTTAGAGCTGCATGGTGGTACTTGAAGTGTGGTGTTGCCTTTTGCAAAGATAAATCGGTTCTTGAAGTCATTTAAGTTTCTCTAGATTAATCGTTTTCTCAGCCTCTCCCTTGTTTCTATTGAGCTCTCATTCATTTGTGCCACAAACCCTCTCAATTTCACTGACTTTTTCTACTTCCACAACATTTTGAAAGAAAATTTGTGTTTCTAATACAGTAATTAAGGTTTCCTTTTAATTGAGGGGTTGCTACAAACATCCCATGCACAGACTAGAAGGCCATAGTGGACTTTGGAATTAATAATCATGACAGAGTCCAGCATGTCTGTCCTTGGCAGGAATGGTCACTCAGCCATGTCTGTACATAGAAGAGTCATCACTGTATGGTCTCCCAGGGTGGTCTACCGTATACCTGTGCGCTTTGATACTTATGTTTCCTGTGTGATCCCGTCATTCCTGTGAGAAGAGTATGAAGCACTTCAGATCTTTTGTTTAGGTCATTAGCAGTGACAGTGCTGCTGCTGGAGTTCACTGAGGGGAAAACAGTCAGAACATATTTTTCTTCAGGACAGACATATGTAAAAACAAGCTCAAATGTTTATTTTCTGAAACGCCTTATGGTTAACAGTTGATGTTAGACACACTGATGCTTTGCTTGATATTACTGTCATTTTTATATCTATATGTAATCTCTTGTTCCTTTACCACAATGACCATTTATCTTAGTAAGGGTAGCTACTGCTGTGCTGAAACACCATGGATAAAAGCAACTTGGAGAGGAAATATTTTATTTCAGCTCACAGTTCCACATAACAGTCCATTATTGAGGGAAGTCAGGGCAGGAATTCAAATAGAGCAGGATCATGGAGGCAGGAGCTGATGCAAAGGCCTTGAAGGGGTTCTGCTCACTGGCTTGCTCTCCATCCCTTGCTAATGAGTGCATATTTTTTTCTCAAATACAGAGGACACAGTCCCATGGAGGTTGTTCTGGTCTTCTGGCTTTTACAAATTTGCTTTTCCCTCCATTCTCCCTGATCCCTGAGACTTAGCTGTAGGAGTTGTGTTGTAGTTGCATCAGCAGGATTTGGGCAAACTATCTTTAGTTGTCTCTGAATTTTGACCTGTTGGGGATCTTTGTAGTATCCTCTACCTGCTGTGAAAAGAAGCTTCTCTGATGGTGAATGCTGTGCTTATCTGTGGACATAAGGTTAAATATTTATAATGTAGTTATTCATCATATGGGCTGAGGAAAGCAGGAGCAGTAGGCTTTCCTCTAGGTTCCATGGTCTCATCAATCCCAGAAGTTTTCTGGGTTTACAGTGCCAAACAAAAATTCCCTCTTAACTTGTGGGCCTTGAGTACAATTAGATGCCTGTTCATTACCACCGAGATATGACTGCCACTATTGCATCCTTTGGAATATCTTCTTGTGCTGGTCATTGATACCGTTCAAAAGCTTTACAGAGGGGTATCACTATTGATTGCTTTTGGTCCTTGGCAGCTTGCAGAGTACCTTCCACTGTCTTTAACAATAGGGACTTAGCTTCAAATTCTGGGAAGCAACTATAGGCAACTGTAATTACCCTATACTGTTTGGGGGAATTCTTGGACTCTCCTAACCAACAACTTGAAAAGAGGATTTTCATCCACCACACTGTGTTTTTGTTAGATAGGCTCTTGAGAGTGCATTACCACTTCAAGTAGCATACTTTGTGTGTCTGTGTGTGTGTGTGTGTGTGTGTGTGTGTGATGTATAACATATTTATATATACTATACATTATTTTAAATGAACACTGTAGCTAGAATTTTTCCCGTGTCCTGCCCAGTCCACAGCCACTCAGACCCAAGTAAACACACACAGGCTTATATTAATTAAAACTGCTTGGCCATTAGCTCAGGCTAACTATTGACTAGCTCTTATACTTAAACTCAGCCCATTTCTGTTAATCTGTATATAAGACACCATGTGTTCCGTGACTTTACTTGTGTGCTGTTACATGCTGCTCCCTGGATAGCAGGCTGGCATCTCCTGAATCAGCCTTCCTCTTCCCAGAATTCTCCTTGTTTGCTTATCCCACCTATACTTCCTGCCTGGCTACAGGCCAATCAGAATTTAATTAAACCAGTGTACAAAAGCATTATTCCACAGCAGAACTCAAAATATGATTACCTATGGCTATTTATTTATTTATTTATTTTTAAACAAAGTCTCACTGTGTAGATCTGAATGTCCTAGAACTCATTCTGTAAACCATGCTGGCCTCAAACTCACAGAGATCCACCCACCTCTGCCTCCCAAGTGATGATATTAATAATATGCACCACTGCACGCACCTCCTCTATGGCTTTTATAAAATACCTGGTTTCATTTATTTCTTCTTCTTCTCTTCTCTCTCTACATTGCTTTCCTCCAAGCAACACCAGTTAAAGGTCCCTTCCTTGTTTTCTTTGTTTCTATTTTATTAATTTCCGCTCAAATTTTTATTATTTCTTGTCTACTGAATTTGGTTAATTTCCAAATCATGACTTGCATAATTAAGTCATTTCTTTGTGCTCTTTCTGCTTCTATCTTTTGTTTTTACATTTTAAAAAATTCGTGCTTTGTGTCTTTCACATCAGGCATCTTGATCTCATTTATTTTTCATTCCCTTGTATCCACCCTCTGCCCTTGCAATCTGCCCCCCAATAGCATAAAATAGAACTTAAGAGGAAAAAAAAGAAAAAAAATTTCATCATAGAAGCTTTAGTGTGACATAGTGGGTCATGCAGTAACCCTTTTATCCATATATTTTTATGTATATGTGTTCTTTGCAAAGATTCATTATCCTAGTTTGAGCTCTCTGGTTTTTGCTGTTTCTGCTACTCAGCTGTAGTTAGATACTCACTTGGATTCCTCTTGGACATCCTGTTGTTGCCCTGTGCTGATGAGTTCTGCAGGCAGCTGGTGAGGGGCAGGGACAGCTCTCCCACTCTTACTATCTTCAGGCCAGCTCTCCCACCTGCCATAGGCAGCAAGGGGTGGGGTCTGTGGTGGGTGTGTCTCTCCCTCACCTACACCACCCTATGGCAGGTGAGGGGCAGGAGCAGATCTCCCATGCTTACATTCTTGGGGCTGCTCACTTGTGCCCCATCAACAGGATCAGGTCTGTTGTGCAGCTCAAAGGAGGTGCAGGGGCTGCTTTCTCCAGTGTTGCAGCTGATAAAGGGGAGGGTCAGTCAGCTCTCTCATCAGCTGGAAGCGGGAGGGGCAAGGTGGGTTATCTTTCTCTCAACTCCAACCACCACACCCCAGCTGAGGGAGCTGAGCCAGTTCCAGCTATGCCCCTTTCAGGCCCTCAGAGCTGACTCTCCTGTGCCCATGTCTACAGAGTCAACTCCACTGTGCTGCCCAGGTGAGGTGCAGGGCCTGTAATCTTGAGTGCTGCTGTTGAGGAGGGCTTGGGTCAGGTGCATTTCTTAATGGCCTGTAGTTCTTTGTCTAAAGCTGGATTTCTGTGAAACTTCCTCCTTCCATGTTAGCATGGCTGTTGGTGTCATCCTTCTTCAGGTCTTGTGTAGGCAACTATATCATTGAGACATTAAGGGTATTGTTTCCCTGACCTGTTTAAGAGATGCAATCTCACAGAGAATTTCCTATTCCTCTGGCTCTTATAATCATTCTGTCTCCTCTTCCTCAATGCTCCCCAAACTTTAGGTGCAGGAATTGTGTTGTAGATGGGTGAGTTGATGCAGAACACCATATGATATCTTGTTCTCTACGTTTTGATTGGTTGTGGTTTTCTGTAACGTGTCTGTGTCTTTTGTAAAAAAGAGATTATTTCATAAGGGCTGAGGACTACACTTACCTGTGGTTACAGTGATAGATATTTAGAATGTAGTTAGGGATTATGCTGGTTTAGTAAGTTAGCGGTTGTCCATTGTCCTGGGTAGTTGGCTAGGTTTCCAATACCAGGCGTGTTATTTTTTTTTTTATTTTATATGTCCAATTAGAGAGCTGTTGATTGCCACCAAGTTATGAGTGCCACTATTGCATCCATAGATGTTCACGCCATATTGGGCCTTGTCGTTTATAGGCATCATAGCTGGGTAGAATAATTGATTGCTTCTAACTTTTGGAAGCTTGCATGTCAACCTCTAGTACCATGAAAGTTAGTCATTAGGAGAAGGACTTCAAGTCTGATCAAGCTGGGATCCTCTGGATCTTGTGTTTCAAATGCATGGTGTCGTTAGCAATAGGGACTCACTGGCAGCTTCTGGGATGAAACCAAGGTAAAAAATAATAGTCTTTAAAGATTTAGGAGTCTCCTGAAATTTTGTGACCAACAACTTGAATGAGGGATTCATGTGACTGGTCTTGAGGTTCTTTTAAAAAATATCTACAGCTCTTGGGGGGGGGGGGTATTGTCAGCCCAGATGAAAATAGTTAGTGTAAATTTTGTGTGTGTATGTATGAACAGATATTTATAATTGCATGTATTTTAAGTAATTGTGGTAAATAGATACTATTTTTAAGTAGATACTAATTTGTTTCCTTATAACTACTTTAGATATTTTTACTGTTATTTCAACCTCCCCCGTCTCTCACCTTCTGTGTTGACCCCCCTTTCCCTCCCAAACTCTCCACCCTCCTTTTCCCTGTTTCTCCCATTAAATTATTCTTCTCCTCCTATTCCTTTCTCTAGAGCTTCTCCCCAAGTACATGTTCCACTTTGTACCTTTATGTTGTCTGTGATTTCTCCAAGTTCTAGATTCCCATCTGAAGATTTGGAGTTAGGAGCCTATATAATTCCCATTGGAGTTAGGAGTTCAGTGGCAGAACATGTGGCATTTGTCTTTTGGGGTCTCAGTCAACTCAGGCTAAGTAATCTTTTCTAGTTCCATCCATCTACTTGCAAAGTTTATGATGCAACTTTCCTCTACATTGAAGACTATTCCATAATGCATAGGGGCCACATTTTCCTTATCAAGTCATCAATCGAAGAACATTTAGATGTTTCCATTACCTAATAACTGTGAACAGAGCAGCAATGAACATAGCTAATGAAGAATCTGTGGAGCAGGAGTCAGAGTTCTTTGGACATATACCAAGAAGTGGCATTGCTGGGTCACGTGGTAGATTTTCTCTTTAGTGTTTTGAAGATTCTCCACACTGACTTCCAGAGTACCTGCACAAATTTTTGTTCCCCCCAACAGTGAATAAGGATTCCTTTCCCCTCCAAACCTCCTCCAGCCTTTATCGTCAGTTGTTTTTATTGATTTGAGATACTCTAACTGGGGTAGGATGAAATCTCAAAGTTGTTTTAATTTGCATTTTTATAATTGCTAATGATGATGAGCAATTTTGAGATATTTCTTGGCTATTTTTATTTCTTCTTTTGATAACTCCATCTAGACCATCTTGTCTTCTGACCATCTGCATTTCCTTTACCATGAAGTGATGGAGTGCAAAGGCTGGTTTGGTGAGACTTGTGGAGATGGCCTGAAGTCACTTTTGTTGGTGGTGTCAGTCCACCAGGGGGCACTGCAGCGTTCCTAGAATCTACTGTTTCTTAAGGTGCCCAGAGGTTTGAAGAGCTGAGAAGAGACATAAGGACATAAGGCAATCCACTCACAAGGTGAAGAGTAGGAGTGGCTGTGTGGAGGACACCAGATATTAGCTCCTTATCATTCTATATAAAACCATGGATATCTAGAGCCTGTTCACTGGATCCTGTGTGTCTATAAATTTATTTTAAGAACAATTCTCTCAACAAAATTCAATCTCACTGGACATTATGATGATGAACACTCAAAAGAGAAGAACTTCACTGCTTTCATTTTTAAAAATTTCATGTTGAAAATCCCCCCAAATTCAAAGAACTCGAAATTATTCCAATATACTTTATAACACACACAAACACACACACACACACACACACACACACACACACACACAAACGTAAAGAGAGTATATACACTTTAAAGTAGAAAGAAAAAGAACAACTACTTGAGAAAAACTGGGAAATATTAGTTATGAAAAATAAAAGGAATAGGGTCTCACTGAATTTGAGCTGGCAATCACAGCCTGATTAGAATCAGCTGTACTTTCTTGCACCGCACTGCAAAAGAGCTAGGCAGAATGCACGTGATGGAAAAAAATCAGGGTGTGGAAAGATGGCCTTGTCTTGTTTTTCTTCTAGTCAATAAAACTGGCATTGGGAATATTTTCTATGCACATGATGATCTGCTATTATCAAGAATTTTTTTTTTATTCTGTACAGCGCATTGCTTGCTGATTTTTTACATTGTGTAATTTAAGAGTCCTGCTCAAACTTTCTCACTGGGTGTATTAACCACACTTAAGGGACAACCTCATTTCCAGCAGTAGGTGGCCAACACAGATATGAACCCAATGGTGTTTTATATCATATTGCATATCCTGTGTGTTCTTTTTGGTCCTATTTGATTTTTTATCTGTTTTATATGGTTTTCTGTCTTGTGGTTTTTATGGGTTTGTGTTTGTGTTTCTTCTTTATTATTGTTTTAAAATTCTCAGTGTTTGGGTTTTTGTTTGTTTGTTTGCCTTTTTGTTTGCTTTCTAAAGAGAGGGAAAAAGAAAAGTCATGCAGTTGGTTGTGAGACAATGTGAGAGAGATATGAGAGGAACCGGAGGAGAGGGAACTATGAACAGATTATATTGTATGAAATTCTTTTTGGACATAGAAAATAGTGCTAGGATGCTTCAAGGCTCTGCTAAAGCCACTGGAGCCCTTAGTTTTCACACCAGTATTTTCCATTTATGTATTCCATGTATTCCCCTTCCTCACATATTTTTTTCCCAAAGTCCCCTTCTAAGAAGTGTTACATCAGAAATATACTGTCCTGGGACCTGCATATTGGCTTACACGGTTGTGGAGCAACTGCCATGCAGTCATGTGGTAGAGGTAGGTGGGGTTTCTTGTTCAGATGAAAGAGGAAGCTAGATGAATTGGAGAGAACCTGTTGTGTGCAAGCACATGTGTGTCTGCCCACAAGACTTGACAACCCTCATAGCTGGAGAGAAGACACCCCAGCAACTGGACAGGGGCCATGGAGAGGAACCTGGGAGCTGTGCTGGGGATTCTGTGGGTGCAGATTTGCTGTGAGTTGTGCTCACCTAAGCTGCTTTAGGGATTCTCCAGAAATGTCAGTGGTGGAGGGGGGATGAGCCAACCCAAAGCTCCTGTGCAGTCATCCTCATGGTGTCTCCTGGGACATTAGACAGGTGTGGGTGAAGACCCCTCACTCATTCTGGTTTGCTTTTGTTTCCCAACAGGGGTGAGAGGAGTTGAGGTGAAGCAGAGTCCTTCAGCCCTGAGTCTCCATGAGGGAAGCAGTTCTGCTCTGAGATACAATTTCTCTACCACCATGACAACTGTGCAATGGTTCCGACAGAATCCCAAGGGCAGCCTCACCAATCAGTTTTACCTGGCTCCAGGAACAAAGGAGAATGGGAGGTTAAAGTCAACATTCAACCCCAAGGAGCACTACAGCACCCTGCACATCAGAGATGCCCAGCTGGAGGACTCAGGCATCTACTTCTGTGCTGCTGATGCACAGTGCTCACAACAAGCCTGCAGCCTAACCCCAAACTGCAGCTGTCTGTGCAGCAACAGCCCCGCCACAGGGGGACTCTGAAGCAGCTTTTACACAGCTGTGGCTTTATGAGATCTTTACCAATTGCAAAGAAGATGTGAGAAACCAGAAAAATACTGCTACAGACATTTAAGCTTAATTTCAGCTGATGTGATATTGATTTGTAGTAGTATAAATGCTCACAAACATCAGCTCACATGAGTAAAATCTACACTTTATTTTATTGAATGCTGTGTTAATGTCATAGAATATATACCCCTCTTGTACACTCCAGAATCATTTTGGACTTTTCTCAGAATTGGAAACTGAGAGCAACTGTTTTCATCCTGTATTTAGAGAGCATGTGACAACAAATCCAGCCAATCTGCTCAATATTAAGTGGATAAAAAATGAATTTTGATAATCTAATAAATCAGGCCAGACAAATAAATCTTATTATTAAATCAAGACATGATTTCAACAATGTCTTGATATTTTAAAAATATAATACATTTAATTATGTAATATAAAACAAATATTTCACATAAAATTTACATGAGCCAAAAGATATATCACAAACCAGAGAGATATATTTGCAATTTATATCATAATAATAATTGCAGCAAATTGATTCTTCTACCAAAATGTTTACATATCTGCAATGTAATATACATGCAATATTTCATATTAAAACATTGCTTTCTATATCTAAAACAATTCTTTACAATAAAGCAACTGCTGTAGGCATCACCAACCCTGACTTCAAGCTCCACTATAGAACTATAGTAATAAAAGTAGCTTGATATTGGCATAAAAACCGACATGTGGACCAATGGAATCCAATTGACGATCCTGACACATCTATGAACACCTGATTTTTGACAAAGAAGCCAAAACTGTACAATGAAGAAAAATAAAATCATCTTCAACAAATGGTGCTGGCATAACTGGATGTAGAAGATTGCAAATAGATCCATATCTATTACCATGCACAAAACTCAAATCATAGTGGATCAAAGACCTCAACATAATCCAGTTTCACTGAACCTAACTCAGGAGAATGTAGGAAGTAGCCTAGAATGCATTTGCACAAGAGACCACTTCCTAGATATAACACCAGTAGCATAGACACTGAGAGCAACAATTAATAAATGGGACCTCCTGAAACTGAAAAGCTTCTGTAAGGCAAAGGACACAGTAAATAGGACAAAATGACAGCCTACAGAATGGGAAAAGATCTTCACCAACCCTACATCTGACAGAGGGCTGATCTCCAGAATATATAAAGAACTCAAGAAAGTAGACATCAAAATGCCCAACGGTCCAACTAAGAAATGGGCTATAGAGCTAAACAGAATTCTTAACAGAGGAAGTTCAAATGGCTAAAAGACATTTAAGGAATTGCTCAACATCCCTAATTATCCAGGAAATGCAAATCAAAACAACTCTGAGATACCACCTTATACCTGTCAGAGTGGCTAAGATCAAAAACACAGAAGACAGCTTACGCTGGAGAGGATGTGGAGCAAGGGGAACTCTCCTCCACTGCTGGTGGGAATGCAAGCTTGTACAGCCACTTTGGAAATCAATATGGCGCTTCCTTAGAAAATTGGGAATCCATCTCCCCCAAGAACCAGCTACAGCACTCTTGGGCATATACCCAAGGAATGCTCAATCTTATCACAAGGGCATTTGCTCAGCTATGTTCATATCAGCATTGTTTTTAATGGCCAGAACCTGGAAGCAACCTAGAGCCCAACAACCAATGAATGGGGGGGGGTATAGAAAATATGGTACTTGTACACAATGGCATATTTCTCAGCTGTAAAAAACAATGACACCATGAAACATGCAGGCAAATATCTGAAACTAGAAAATATCATTCTGAGTGAGGTAACCCAGACTCAGAAGGACAAACATGGCATGTACTTACTCATAAGTAGATACTAGATATAAAGCAAAGGATAATCAGACTGCAACCCACAGCTCCAGAAAATCTGGGAAACAAAGAGGAGTCTAAGAGGGATGCACAGATCACCTTGGGAAGGGAAAACAGAGGAGATCTCCATGAATAAACCTAGGGATGGGGAGAGAAATAGAGGGTAGGGGATGAGGGAATGGGATGGTTGAGCTGGGGGAGAGATGGATTGGGAGAGCAATGCATGAGATAACTTGATAGAGGGAGTCATCATGGAGATAGGGAGAAACCTGGTGCTAGGAAGTTCTCAGGAATCCACAAGGATGACCCCAGATTAGATTACTAGCAATAGTGGAGAGGGTGCATGAAGTGGCTCACCCTGGTAATCAGATCAGTGAATACCCTAACTGTCATCATAGAGTCTTCATCCAGTAACTGAAGGAAGCAGATGCAAAGAACCACAACCGTGAACCAGGTCAAGCTCCAGGAGTCCTGTTGAAGAGAGGGAAAAGGGATTCTATGAGCAAGGGGGTGGGGGTGGGGCCAAGACAATGATGGGGAAATCTACAGAGACAACTGAACCAAGTTCATAGGAGCTCATGAACTTTGGACAGACAATTGTGGAACCTGCATGGGACTGGACTAGGCCCTCTGCATACTGGAGACTGTTGTATAGCTGGTTCTGTTTGAGGGCCCCTGGTAATGTGATCAGGATCTTTCTCTGGTGCATGAGATGGCTGGATCTCATTGTCTATGGTCCAACACCTTGCTCCAGCTTGCTCAAGAGGGAAGGAGCTTGGTCCTCCCTCAACTGAATGTACCAGGCTTAGCTGTCCTCCCATTGGAATAAGTATCCTTTTGCAGAAGGGGATAAAGAGTGGGGGGGGCAGTAGGAGGAATGAGAAGGGGATCTGTGGTTGGTATGTAAAATCAATAAAAAATGTTTTTAAATAGATAAAAAGAAGTGGATGTGTGGTACAGTAGAAAAAGTGAAGCCCCCCCAAAACAACAAAAATAACAACAACAACATTGCTTTCCAAAGTAAAATTGGAAACCTCCTAAGGTCACACAATAGGGGACTAATTCATTATAAAATAATTAAATGTGATCCAAACAACTGCTGATTTTCAAGTGTTGGCAGAATATATTCCACAGCTGAAAACTCTGGCCTGCCCCTTGTCTCTGTAAGGAACTGGAAAGCAACCATCCTCACTCACTCAGAAATTATCTGTTCATTGTGTTTTCACTCTGTTACAGCAGCTGAACAGTTACAACAGTGACTGGAGTAACTGAAACATTTCCTTTCTAGAGCTTCACAAATACACTGACCCCTTGTGATTCCTTCAGCTTCATCCCCATTGCAAATACATTTGTCTAAAATACAGATTATCTGAGCTCCCCAGATAATAAACAATTCCTAGTTGTCAATAAGGTTTCCATGGGGATGGCTGGAAGTGTTGACACCAGAAGTGACAACTTCTGCAATAAGAATTGCTGATTCAGTCATCTCAGAGAGGTCACAATGGCAACCACCATCATCCTAGCTTCTTGATAACATAGGGTGTGGAATTAGGTGAGGTTGGAACTAGGCATTTCGGTACCAAAAGGGGTACTCTGAAAAGGTTGTCTAACAGATATTGATAGATGTTTTTTCCTAATCTCATTTCTGATTAATTTGGACTTGAAAGCACTTTTTAAATTAAGAAATGAATTTGAAAACTAAAGACGACAATTTTACTTTTCTAGACAAGACATACAATAAATTTTTTAAAAAGCAATGTAAATGTTATTTTTCTGTTGAAAATACTTAAAATCAAAATCAAAATTAAAATTCAATCAAGATACAAAATGAGAAAAATTGTGTCAGTGGAAGAAAGCACCTTCCATTCTTCTGCATTTGCATTGACAGCCATCTGACTGGATATCCTCTTCATCCCATGCTTTTAGAAGGCCTGTGAGCCCTCACACTTGAAGTTGACAATGCCCATTCTCTTTTTAAATCTGGTTTACAATAGTATCTGCCTGATGCACAATAACTTTCATCCTGTTATAGCCATTCTGTCATCTCTATTTCCTGTACTGAGTCCTCTAGATTTATTTCTCATTTCTTCTACCTAAACTTAAAGTTTCTTATTAACTTCCATCAAAGCTCAAATTTCATCCAGATACCAAACAACTTCATGGTTTTATTTATTTATCTGTTTGTTTGTTTTTAGACAGCTATAATTGGTTTCACTGTCTTCTCTTCTCCTGATCAAAATGATTCTTTTTGTGAACCTTTTTGCTTCTGGTCATCAGTAATGTCCTGACAAAGCTGTTCATTTTTTCTTCTTAATTTCTTGTTTCCATTTTCTACCTCCTCCTTTTGAAAAGCCAATGCCATTTAAAAATGATTAGATGAGGGGCTGGGGAGATGGCTCAGTGGTTAAGAGCACTGGCTGCTCTTTGAGAGGAACTGGGTTCAATTCCCAGAGCCCACTTGGCAGCTCACAACTGTCTGAGAGGTCATATGGAAACCCTCTTCAAAACGCTAACAAGCTAAGGGGTCTTGTTTACACCTAGAGGTAGAATCCACAGGGAATTGATGTATGGGGAGAAGAGGAGATCCTGCAAAGTAGACGTCCAACCAAAATTAATCAAAAGAGATTTGGAAGGACATTTCATACTCATCAAAGGAAAAATCCACCAAGATGACATCTCAATGCTTACCAAGCTTACTAATGCTTCTCCCTAACTACATTTTCTCTCTTGCATCTTTCTGGCTTCTGTCGTTACTCCAGGCTATATATTTCCATTTGAAGATTTGGAGTTAGGAACCTATATGATCCCCATTGGAGTTAGGAATTCACTGGCAGAACCTGTGGCACCTATCTTTTTAGGTCTCTGTCAACTCGTTTTAAATAATCTTTTCTAGCTCCATTCATCTACCTGCAAAGTTTATAGTGCCATTTTTCTCTACATTGAAGAATATTCAATAATACATAGGTGCCACATTTTTTATGGACCATTCATCAGTTAAAGGACACTTAAGTTGTTTCTATTTCGTAGTTACTGTAAATAGAGCAGTACTGTGGGGATTTAACAAGGCAACTCCATGTAGTTTAAAGGAGGCTTATTTGGGGGGACTTACAACCAGTAAAGGGGTTGGTTACAGGATCCAGGAGAGGTGAGGTGCAGTCCAGTAGGGTTCTCTGCAGAACTCTGACTTAGTCTATATTCCAGAATCCAGGATCCAAGAAGCCAAGGGGGCTGGCCAGGATGGATCTCGGGTCTTAAGGGTTCCCATCTCAGCCACACTCCAGGGGCAGGTCATAAGTAGGTTCATGGCAGTTACTGGCTGCCTCACTGAGGCAGTGCTTCAAGGTCAAAGATGGAACAGCTACCCACTACAGAGCAGCAATACATATAGCAAATACATATATCTGTGGAGTAGGATGTAGAGTTCTTTGGACATATACCAAGAAGTGGCATAACTGGGTTGTATGGTAGATTTATCTTTAGTTGTTCAAAGACTACCCATACCCGTCTCCAAAGTAACTGTACCAATTTTCATTTGCTTCAACAGGGAATGCAGGCTCCTCCCCTTCCAACACCGTCCCACCGGCCACCACACCAAGAATTGGTTGTCAGTTGTTTTATCGATGTTAGATGCTCTAACTGGGGTGAGATGAAATCTCAGAGGTATTGAATTTGCATTTCCCTAATTGCTAAAGATGATGAACAATTTTGAGATATTTCTTGGCCATTTTTATTTCTTCTGAGAACTCTATCTAAACCGTCTTGTCTTCTGACCATCTGCATTTCCTTTACCATGAAGTGATGGAGTGAAAGGCTCCTTTGGTGAGGCTTGTGGAGATGGCCTGAAGTCACTTTTGGTGGTGGTGTCAGTCCACCAGGGGGCACTGCAGCGTTCCTAGAATC
>NW_023412242.1:0-10780 GCF_903995425.1 Onychomys torridus
CAAATGTACGGCTTTTATGATCAATGTCTATGAAAGTATGGAAACGCCAACGTCTGGAAATACTTCACAGACCTCTTTATTACCTTCCACTGACAGCTTTAGTGGATGGGCAGATATTCTGCCTCCATGGTGTCCTCTCTCCATCCATAGATACATTGGATCATATAAGAGACCTGGATCGTTTACAAGAAGTTCCACATGAGGGCCCAATGTGTGATCTCTTATGGTCAGATCCAGATGACCTGTGGCAGATGGGGTATTTCACCACGTGGTGCTGGCTACACCTTTGGACAAGATATTTCTGAAACATGTGACCATGCCAACGGTGTCACACTGGTGTCTCGTGCTCACTAGCTTGTAATGGAAGGTTATAATTGGTGTCATGATCGGAATGTGGTCACCATTTTTAGTGGGCCCGATTACTGCTACCGCTGTGCTGCTATCATGGAATTAGATGACACTTTAAAATATTCTTTTCTTCAGTTTGACCCAGCACCTCGTCTTGGAGAAGCGCTAAGTGTAACCAGGCCATAACCCCAGATTAATTCCTATAACTTCTTCCCCAGACCTTTCTATTGTATGTGGAAGTATTCCTAGCCTCTCTCTCTCTCTCTATCTCATCTCTCTCTTCTCTCTCTCTGTATCTGTTATATGTGTGTATATATGTGTGATATATATAATATATATATACACACACACACAGAGATATATATATATATATATATATATATATACTATATCTCTGTGTGTGTGTGTGTGTGTGTGTGCTAAACCACAGTTATCTATGTGTTTCTGTAACAAACTGTCATGTGTTTTGACATTATAAACTATATCATGGACCAAACGTGCTATACTAATAATGAGCATTTAGCACAATTTGAGACTGAAATTATTACACTGTGTTCTAGATCAGTCTGCCTGCTGTGTTGTAGGAACCATTCTTCTTGGCTGGTTAAGCAAAAGGAGTCACTGACTGCTTCATCTCCTCTGTGCTTGGAAATTTAGTTACAGTGTTTAACAGGCATGAATTAATAGTGTCGGTGTTTTATTTTTAATGATTTCACAAGCTGACTTCCACTATTAATTCATTACCCTTTATTTTATTGAAATGTATAACTAACTGAAGAAGAGATTCTTGGGAGTATGTTGTTATAACATTAAAGAGATTTCCTTTCATGTGATCTAAATTAGTGTTTGATGTTGATCTGCATATTTCTGTATATTTGCCCTGACAGAACTTGCATCCTGTTTGGTGCACTGAACAAATAAACTTTGTAACATAAAAAAAAGCTATATAAAGAGAAGATTCTATTAATTATTTGGGATATAAAATAGCTCTACAAAAAATTAGACCCCCAAAGGTACAAATGAAGAGAGATCAATTGTGGTCTATTAATGACTTTCAAAATTATTTGGACATGTTTACCATCTATGAAATGTTGTTGGGGTAAAAAATTAGGAACTGAGCTTTTTGTTCAAAACCTTAGAGGGTGACAAGGGCTTACATAGTCTAAGAGAATTATCAGCTAAAGCTGAGAAAGAATTGGCATTGGTGGAAAAGAAAGTACAGGAAGGACAAGTGGATCATGTGGATCTAAAGCTTGATTGCATTTTGGGTGTTTTACCCTCTGAGCATTCTCCTACAGGAATTTTAACACAGAGAAAAGATATTATATTAGAATGGATATTTCTACCAAATAAACAGAGTAAAAAATTAAAAACATATATGGAAATTATCTCTGACTTGATTTTAAAAGGAAAATTGTGACTTTGTCAATTAGCAGGAGTAGACCGAGCAGAAAGTTTTAGTACCTTTAACTAAGGAGGAAAAGCACAAATTATGAGCAGAAAGTGAACCTTGGCAAAGAGCTTGTAGTAATTTCTTCGGAGAGATTAACAGCAAATATCCCCAAAGTGAGATATTTCAACTTATAAAGAGAGCTGATTGTCTTCGGCCTCCCATTGTTCAGGAAACACTCATATCTGGAGCCCATACATTTTATACAGAAGCAAACCAACAAGGAAAGGCAGGTTATGAGTCCAAAAATTTAAGCAAAGTTGTTTAAAGTCCTTATAATTTGGTTCAAAAATCAGAATTGTGTGCTATTGTGTTGGTATTAGTTATTTTCAGAACCTCTCAACATAGTTACTGACTCTCAGTATGCTATAATCATGGGCTTACATATTGAGACTGCAGAATTTATCCCTGATGAGTCAGAATTAACTTTGTTATTTATTTAGTTATAAGATATAATCAAGAATATGAAGCATCCTTTATACATAACTCACATCTGATCCCATATGACTCTGCCAGGCCCTCTAGCACAAGGTAATGATGAGATTGATAAACTATTGGTAGGAAATGTGCTGGAGGCCTCAGAATTTCATAAAAACATCATGTCCATAGTAAACATTTAAAAATAGTTTTTTCTCACAGCCTGGCAATAAGCCAAGGAAATTGTAAGGAAATGTACTACTGGTTCTTTTTTACACTCAGACTCGGCTACCAGCAGAATTTAACTGAAAGAGCATTCAGAGGAATGAAATCTGGCAAATGGATGTGTTTCACTATGCGAAATTTTGAAAACTGAAATTTGTACACCACACCATTGATATTTATTCAGGATTTCAGAGGGCAACTGCTCTGAGTTCTGAAAAATTTGATTTGGTAATTATGAATTGGCTAGAAGTTATGGCCATCATGAGCATACATGCACAAATTAAACCTGCCAATGTTCCAGCATATGTCTCTGGTAAAACAAAACATTTTTTGCTTATTACAATATAAAGCATATTACAGGTATACCACATAATTCTACAGGCTAAGGAATCATGGAAAGATCAAATCAAACTTGAAAGGATATGCTAAATAAACAAAAGGGGTAACAAAGAGCCCCAGAAATAGACTGCATAATTCTCTATTAACTTTAAATTTTCTCAGTGCTAATGAGAAAGGAACAGCTATGGACAGATATTGGATAACAGAAAAAAAAACTAGAAAATTAAATCAGCCTATATATTTTAAGGATGTGCAGACGTCAGATTGGAAACCAGTATATGTGTTACACTGGGGATGAGGTTTTGCTTTCGTTGCTACAGGAGGAGAAAAGCTGTGGATACCATCAAAATTGATAAAGGTTCAATTTGAACAAGAGAGGCCTCTTAATTAGAAGAGGTGATAGTTCATTAACAAGCATGACCATCCAATTCAAACTAACTTATACCACTTAAAAACCCCCTTTCATTTAATCAGACATAACTTGGAAAAAGGGAACCTCCCCAAAGTTAGGTTTGGGGAAGTGTTTTACTTTGTTTTGTTGTCTTTCAGGAGAATGAAGGCTAAGGAATTTGAAGAACACTGGACAATTGAGACATCTGAGCAAAGGGACAGACCATCCAGAAAAAAAAAAAATGTCCCAAGAAAACGAGTAAATTGGCCTATTGGTATATCACATATAAAATTTCTTAAGTTTTCTAAATGTTTGTTTCTGCTTTTTCTACAAACTCTTAAAACAAATGATCTTTTTGCAATATCAGTTCAATTAGAATTAAAGCTGTTTTTAGAGTTTGGAGAATGGCTCTGTCCTTCTTTAAACCCAAGCATGTTTGTGAAAAGGAAAATGCAAAATCTCTCTATTGTCTCAGAAGTGCAATGTGATATGGGAGACAAGAAAACCAAAATTAAGGGAGTATTCTACTGCTACTAATCTCAATTTTTTGTTCTATTTTGATTCTTTTAAATTTTTTTAAGGTATGAATTTATATCAACATTTTTAAGATGCATATATATATACACAATATTTTTAACTTTTGTCATGATATTTATGGTCATATAGAGTACTAACTAATTCTAGAAAAAAAGGCTTCATTTAGCTGTCTATAGATGTTTTTATGTTGGAGTCCCTAACAGTTTTCTGCAAGGAATCATGACCAGGCCTAACAGCAAATTTGAAGTCTCCAGAAAGATAATGGGGACCCACAATGATTATTTCACCTGGATAATAATAATTCCACTAAGCTGGATAACATCACTCAAAGATCTGCTTTGGACTACAAACTGCTCAGGACAATTTCAGGATGGCTGGCTGAGATGATCAAGCCTCACAGACTACTCAAGCAAGGACTTGAGATAAGCCCTGCACTTTTGCAGCATGCATAGACTACACAACAAGTGATCCAGCTACCTATCGACAATTAACCCAAAAATATATTTTTTTAGGATCCCCTGAAGATTCATCCTCAGATTTCCAAGAGATGAGACAGGTAATTTTTTTTTTCTTTCAATGGTTTTTGGGATTGGGATAATTGTCGTTGTTTAGGATGGTTGGTTACAAGTTGTTATTGTCAATGGTCAGGAAAGAGGCTAAATAAAGGATATTTAAGGTTCTTGTTAAAAAAAATGAAAGAAAAGAGGATATAGAGAAGATGTAGATTATTGAATCTTCTCTGAAAAAAGTTATAGAAATAATAGAATAAAGAGAAGGTTATTGAATCTACTCTGAAAAGAAAAACAAGAGGATATAGATATGATATGGTTGAAAATGTAGATTATTGAATCTGCTTTCAGGAAGCAACTACTAGTTTTAAATACTTTTCATTGGATTGGAATTTTGTATATTGTATACAAATTATGTATATTGAAACAAATTTAAGATTGATTTTGTTAGAAAATACTATATGTATATTTCTAATCTTGATCAGGATATTGTGCTTATACGTTTCATTTAATAATGTAATGCAATTTGCTAATCCTTGAACATTATTATTACCAACTATTAGGATATAAAGATATGAAAGTTAGTAGTTAGACATTACAATCGAACTTAGAGTCATATTAGCTGTGTTTCCAAGGTCAAGTAGAGATATATTTTAGATAGACAAGTCATCTTCAAACCCTTCAGAGAACTACAGAATATGGCATTTAAAGATGTTTTAATAACATATTTTTTAATGACTATGAGACATGTCTGTTCATGACAGCACTAATCTACTTCAGGGAAGAATGGGCATTGAAGAACCTCCACATGGAGTGAACTTTCACTGTGGGAAAAGTTAGCCACTGGGCAACAAAGTGCCCTAGCATTGACTCATGACAATATTCTGTCCAAAATGGACAAACAGGATGCAATAAAGGTGGGGGGACTGCCCATCCTTGCCAAGACAAGTGTGTTTGCAACTTGGCAACAGGTTTCCTCTGAGGCCAGGACAATATGGCACCATCCCAGAAGTGGCTTTGTAATCTGGGAAAGGTACAGTGCTCGAAAGCAGCTGAGCAGGCAGTAGGTCGATGGCTTCTGGTGTGCAGTGGAACAGTGGATTGAACAGTTATTCTTGGAGGAGTAACTAGGCTTTTGGAGTCTGGCTTTTCAATGGTAGACTGCATTTAATAAAGCAGATGAAGCCACCTACAAGCTGAGAAGAACTGGAAGCTGAATTCTAAAAATACCAACAATTTCCAGATTTTAAAATCCTGAATCATGAGAGTATATTATCCTAATTTAGGGGTTTGTGTTTGCTTGTTTGTATATTTCTTTGTTTGTTTGTTTTTGGAGACAAGTTTTCTCTGTGTAGTTTTGGTGCCTGTTCTGGGGAATTTAAGTTTAATTAAGTACATGGAATACTCACACCAAATGTGAGGTCAAGCTGTTGGCCTTGTGTATATCCTGCTTCACAAATGAATCTGTCAGATATGCTAAGCCTGTAGGGCAAAGATGATGCCCCAGTGTTGCAGAGAAACCTCTGGTGACTGTCCAGGAAGCTGGCTATTTCTGTCATAACTCATATTTTTGAAAGCCACTTGTTGGTACTTGCTGTTTTACTAGGTAATATTACTTCCTTCTCAGGTCTCCAAGGGACTTGAAGTTAGATATTTATAGTGTTTGTTGTTAATAAATTCAGAAAATAAAATCACTAAGAGGTGTTATGTGTATAAGTTTGAAAGACAAGGTATTTTTCTGTTTGTGATACAAGATAGGATAGAAAGTGAATTAGGTACATTTTGGACTCACCAAAATAGGATAGAATAGGAAATATTTTCTCTGAATTTGTCAAATGCAGATGGACTAGACATTATGATGTATTTATGCCTTGTATACATTGTATACAGTTATTGTACTTATTGTATATAGTTTTTCTTATATTGTAACTTTATTTCATTATTTTTTATTAGACAAAAAGGGGGAATGGGGTGATATTTTATTTGTGCTTTAATAAATAAAGCTTGCCTGGAAATCAGAGGAAAAAGCGAGCCACAACCCAGAGGTAATGCAATGTTAGCACAGCCTTTAATCCTATCACTTGGCAGGCAGGATCTCTGTGAGTTCAAGACCACACTGGAAACACAGCCATGGGTGGTTGTGTATGCCTTAATTCCAAAACTAGTTAAGCATGGAGGTCTGACCAAACTGACAGGAAGTGACAGAATTGGACAGGAAGAGGAAGTTATGTAGCTGAACAGAGAGAGCAAATCAGATGACAGAACAGCGAGACATATAGGCACGGGTAGACAGAAAGTAACTTGCATTTGGAAAAAGCAGAGGTGGTGAGGTAATGTTGGCTGGTGGCTTTCCCTATTTCTCTGATCTCTCTAAGGCGTTCACCCCTGTATTTTATCTGTGTTTTTTATGTAATAAGACCATTTCGAAATTCACCTACAACAGCTGCTGCTGAATGCCAGATCTGCCAACAGAAGAGACCAACATAGAGCCCTAGAAATGTCACCATTCCCCAGGCTGACTATCCAACAGCTTGGTGATAGGATAACCACATTTGACAACTTCCTCTGTGGAATGAAGAACACTTTGTCCTTCCTGGAGTGAATACTTATTCTAGTTACTGGACTACCGGGGGTCCTCCTTACATCTGCTGCCAGCCCATGCTCCTAAAGTGACAATGATTGTGGTAACTTGTGCTGATGATGGTCAACAGATTACCTGCCCTCAGGGATGCCAAGGATGGGGATCCTGGATCCTGTTTGTTATTTTAATTTTTCATTCTGTTCTCTTGGCTGCAGTCATGGGACATGGAGCCTTCCTCCTCTTGGTCCCATTCCTCCTCTGAGAAATGAATTTAATAAACACAGATACCAGGAAATTTGGGCATGTAACAGCTGATTGAACCCCAATATTTCAAGGTAATTACCTAACTTCTGCCAGTGAACAATTAAATGAACAGAGTTACATTTTTCCATACTTTTACCTAAGCACTCAACCCTCCATTTCTGAGTTATTCTCTCCTGTCCACTTGCATTTCTGAGTAAGGAATCTCTGACTCTAAAGAACCTTCACCTACTGACCTACACTCTGGTCTCTTGTACCAGGCAGACCAGTAAGCATGGACATGTCTGGAAGCAGGCTAGGATGCATGCAAATAAGTTTACGATCAGAAATCACTTTGGGACCATGATAAACTGGATGGCTCTCTAGAAAGAGTGTGACTGTCCATCTAATGGGTCATGCTATCCACTTTATCACTGGCCTTTTCTACTGAAGACACATTTCTTGGGTATTTACAGGGGAAAAAAAGGATCTTCACATTCTTTGCTCTATTGCAGATCTGTCCAAATACTTCTTCCCCAAATGTCTTTCCATTATTTCCTTTTTTGTTTTTATATTCCCTTCTCTCATAAAATCCCGCCTGGCCATAGTCTCCTCTCCCTCTACTCCACACACACCTACTAATCCTCTGTTTCCCTACAGAAAAGCACAGGTCTCCTGGGGTTATTAACTGGACACAACATGTTAAGATGTAACAGTGGTAGGCACAAACCCTCATATCAAGGCTAGAGGAGCCAACCCAGAAGGAAAAAAAGGTTTCCAAGATCAGACAAATATGTCAGAGACTCCTCATACTCATCTTCTTAGTAGTCCTCACTAACCACTGCGTTAAACAACCACAGCATGTATACAGAGTACTTGGTACAGATCCATGGAGACTCTGTGATTGCCTCTTAGGTCTCTGGGAGACCAAATGAAATCTTTTTAGATGAATCTGTGGGCCCTGTTCACCTAATGACTTTGATTCCTCCTACAATTCTGCCTGCCTCTGCCCCTTGATGTTCCCTGAGCTCTGCCTAATGTTTGGCTGTTGATCTCAGTACCTGCTCCCATCAGCTGCTGTAGAAAAGCTAACTAACTGATGATGACTGGGCTAGTCATCAATCTATGATTGTAAGAGAATTTTATTGAATATTTTCTCTTTGACGAGTATGTGTGTGAGTGTGTGTGTGTGTGTGTGTGTGTGTGTGTGTGTGTGTGTTTTAAGACTGAACAAATTTCCAAAGCTGAGCAGACATGGATGAACTAAAATGACCTTCAAACATAAACAACACTGGAATCCACAAGCTGATTTTAAATGTTTTATTAATTTGATATTTTATTTGGTATTTATTGTCTACAAAGATATATGTTCCCATGGAGAAAAGAGGAGGACTGAAAAAGGATCTTTTGCAAGAGTAACAATGGCTTTAACCACCTGAGTCATCTCTCCAGTCCCACACACTGAGTTTGGAGAAAAATGTCTTCATTCTCTTCCCCTTCTCTTGTAATAAGATATCCATGTTTATTTTCTTCTTTCTCTGCTCAGTCCAATCCAGACACTTTCTCCAAAGTAACCCTGTTGTAATGTGCTTTGGGCCAGAAATTAAAATGTATTCCAGTTCCCAACTCACTGGAAAGAAATCAAATCAGTCCAATAAGAGGGTAGAGTATAACAGCTCAGTGCTTCCCATACCTTAACCTGACAATCATCTCATTTATAGCTGTATTAAAACCTGAACCACCATGCTGTCTTTCCCCATTTTCACTGGAAATTCTCCACACATCCCATAGTCTACCCAAGTGTCATTGGTAACACCAAGCTGCTGCTTCTGGGAGACAAATGTAGATCACAGCAGATTAGATCCTAGGATCGCTTCAAGCATTTGAAAGGGGGCTCCAAAAAAGGTAGATAAGCAAAAACCAGGGAACAGTATGTTTCAGCTACTAAATGGGGATATGAGCCCACCATTGCCTTCCAGCCTGAGGTCTCAGAGACCTCAGAAGGATGAGCAGTAATGTAATCCAGAGCCTGGGTTTTCAGCTGCCCTGAGCTGTGGAGGTCAGCCAGGAAGTGAGTGTGGGCAGCATTCTCCACAGAGAGGTCCCTGCAGAGCGCATCCTCACACACAACCTTCAAAAGTTCCAGACCATTCCTGTCAGCAGATACCAGCACAGCATCTGCCATGCTGTGCAGGTGTGGTGCTTTTCTGGTGTAAATGAAGTCCATCATTGTCTTGAACACTTATGGAGCTCATTGTGGTTTTTCTGCTATCCTCGATGTCATGTTGAAACATGGCTCTGAAAACTGGAGAGTGAGCTGCTAAGATGTCCTTGTGAGCCTGAAATTCTCACCAGCTACTTCCAGGCAGCAGTCTGTGAAGTGGGAATTCTCCCACAGCTCTTCTACCTTATCTGTCTATGTTAATCTGGTAACTTGAATCCGTGGCTCCCTGTTCTGGTCAGGGATTCTGAAGGAGTCCTTGGCAATGCTCACATTGCAGAGGAGGCTGAGCTTGTCATCTATGAGAAGACAGGATGCCTGGGAAAAGAGGAAACTTTGTAGGATTTACTTTTTGAATCGTCAGCTGAGGCCTGGCAGGAACATAAAGGCTGTTTGGCTCCTCCATTCGTTTTCTCTCCTTCAGCATTTAAGATTCAGAACTGGAACTTTGACCAAACGTGACTCTTTAGACAGATGAGCAAAACTTGGGATACCATGAAAAGAGAAAACCTAAGAATAATAGGGATAGCCGGGCATTGGTGACACACGCCTTTAATCCCAGCACTCAGGAGGCAGAGATAGGTGCATCTCTGTGATTTCCAGGCCAAGCTGGGGTACAGAGTGGGTTCCAGGAAAGGCGCAAAGATACCCAGAGATACCCTGTCTCAAAAAACAAAATAAAATAATAATAATAATAATAATAATAATAATAATAATAATAGGGGTGGAAGAAGGAGAAGAACACCAACTCAAAGGCACAGAAAATATATTCAAGATCATAGAAGAAAATTTTCCCAACTTAAAGAAGGAAATACCTATGAAGATAAAGAAGTACATGGAACATCAAACATAGTAAACCAAAAAAAAAAGTCACCTCAGCACATAATAATTAAACCACTAAACATACAGAATCAAGAAAGAATATTAAGAGCAGTAAAGGGAAAATGCCAAGTGACTGATAAAGTCAGACCCATCAGAATAACACCCAATTCTCAATGGAGATTTTGAAAGCCAGAAGGAACTAGACAGATGTAATGCAGATACTAGGAGACCATGGATGCCAGCCTAGACTAACATACCCAGCAAAACTTTCAGTCACCATAGATGGAGTGTACAAGACATTCCAAGGCAAAACCAGATTTAAACAATACCTATCTACAACACAACCCTACAGAAATCACTAGAAGGAAAATTCCAACCTAAGAAAGTCACATACACCCACAAAAACAAAGGCAATAGATAACACCAGCAGGTGGCATGGGAGAATCAGAAGAATACGACACGACACTACCGACCAAAAGATAAGAGGGATATTACATCACTGGTCATTAATATTCCTTTAATAGTAGTGGACTTCATTTATGTAGTAAAAGACACAGGCCTAACAGAATGATTATTGAGAGCAGGATCATTCTTTTCTGCGTGGATGCAAGAAACACACCTCAACTTTCAAGTAAACAACTTAACCTCAGAGTAAAAGCCTGGGGAAAGTTTTTACCAATCAAATTGTTCTAGAAGAATC
>NW_023412243.1:0-18154 GCF_903995425.1 Onychomys torridus
AATAACTCATATCTGATAAAGGTCTAGTATCCAAAATATATATTGAACAAAATTAGATAAATTAAAAAAATCTCATTTGATAATGTCTAATAACCAAATTATACACATTGAACACAAGAAATTAAATAAAACAATAATTCTCATCTGATAAATCTCTAATATTCAAAATACAAATATAAAACACAGGATACCAGATAAATAAAACAAAAATTCTCATCTGATATAATTCTAACATCAAAAATATATGTATTGAACACAAGGAATCAGATAAGTAAATACAAATTCTGATGTAAGAAAAGTCTAATATCTAAAATATATACATTGAACACAATAATTTAGAAAACCAAAAATTTATCAGTGGTTGATCTAGTGTCAAAAATATACATATTGAAAACAAAAAAAACAGAAAAATAAAACAAAAATTTTTATCTGATAATGGTCTAATATTGAAAATGGACATATTGAACATAATTCGATAAATAAAATGAAAATTCTCATCTCATAAATATCTAATATCAAAAATATTCATGTTGAACTAATGAAATTAAAAACATTCTCTCCTGAAAAACTAATATCAAATATACATATTGAACACAAGAAATCAAATACAAAAAACAATAATATGCATAAGGTCCAATATCAAAATATATGTATTGATTATAATTAAATAAATAAAACAAAATTTCCCACCTGCTATAAGTCTACTATCTAAAAAATACATTTTGAACACAAGAAATAAGACCAATAAATAAAAATTCTCATCTTATAAATTTTAAATATAAAAAATATACATATTGAAAACATAAATCAGATAAAATAAAAATAGTTATCTGATAAAATATAATATCCAAAACATACATATTGAACAGAAGAAATTAAATGACAAAATGAAAATTCTCATCTGTTAATACCTAATATCAAAAATAAACATACTGAACACAAGAAATTAAATAAAACAAAAACAAAATCCTCATCTGATAAAAGTCAAATATTCAAAATATATATTGAACATGAGAAATTAAATAAAACAAAAAATTTCACCTGATAAAGGTCTAATACCAAAAATATACATATTGAAGACAAGAAATCAGATCACTAAAACAAGAATTCTCATCTGATATAGGTCTAATATCCAAAATCATACATATTGGACACAATAAATTGGATAAATTAAACAAAAATTCTCATTTGATAAAGGTTAAATATCAAAAATATTGTTATTGAACATACAAAATCAGATAAAATTCTCACGTGATACAGGTGTAATACCAAAAATATACATATTGAACACAAGAAATAAACAAATATTCTCTGTGATGAATTTCTATATTAAAAATATACATATTGAGCATTAGAAATCAGATTAATAAAACAATTTTCATTTACTATGTCTTATAGCAAAAATATACATATTGAACATAAGAAATCAGATAAATAAAATAAAAATTTTTATCTGAAGAAATTCTAAATCAAAAATATAAAAAAGAACAAAAGTAATCAGAAAAAAAATCTCTGGTGATTAATGTTAAATATCCAAAATATCTACCTGCAAGATTAGATAAAACAAAATTTCTCATGTGATAAAGGTTTACTATACAAAATATACATTTTGAACATAATTAGACAGATAAAACAAAAATTCTTATGTAATAAAGGTCTAATATTCAAATATACCTCTATGGAACACAAGAATTCAATAAAAAAAATAGTTATAGCCGTAAAGTTCAAATATCCAAAATATACACATTGATGCTAAGAAATCAGAAAAATAAAATAAAAAATTTCATCTGATAAAGGTCTAATATCCAAAATATTCATATTAAACACAAGAATATAAATAAAACCAACATTCTCACAGCTGATATAGGTTTAATATGAGAAATACACATATTGAACACAAGAAATCAGAAAATTAAATTAAAATTCTCATCTGAAAAATTCTAATATCCAAAATATACATATGGAATAGAAGAAATCAGATAAATACAACAAAATCTCTCATCTGATACAGGTCTAATAGCAAAAATATGCTATATGGAAATCAAGAAGCTAAATAAAACAAAAACTCTCATCAGTCAAAAGTTTAATATCCAAAATATAAACATTAATCCCAACAAATCTAACAAAAAAACAAAAAATTCTCTTCTGATAAAGGTGTGATGCCAATAATTATCATCTTATAATGTTCTAAAATTCTCACCCAATAGAGGTCTAATATCCAAAATATACATATTGAATACAAGAAATCAAATAAGTAAAAAAATTCTCATGTGATAAAGGTTTAAATATCCAAAATATACATACTGACACAAGAAATTAAATAAAACATAAATTCTCATCTAATAAAGAACTTATATCCAAAATATGCATATTGAACCTGACTAATCAGAAAAAGAAAACAAAGTACTCATGTGATAAAGGTCAAATAAATTGTTTAACAAGTGTCCTCTGTCAGCATTAAGTCTATATCTTGTGGATAAGGAGACAAGGAGATGCAGGTACTTACTATGAACTATAGCATACATAAATTTCTGATATTATTACCTTGAGTACATAAAATTTCAGTAGGAGATAAACATTCAGTTCCACACATGGAAAGAACTAAAGGATGTCCAATCAATCAGAGAGAGATCTCTGGCTTTGGATGAAGAGTGTACTGAAGAGTTTCCCTTGTATCTCAGCAGAGTCTCCTCCAAAGGTCAGCTTGACTTCTAGTGTAGCATGAGGAAAGATCATTAGCAGGGAAGCAATGTCAGTTCCCATGACATCTGCAGCTCTTCCCTGGACATTCTATTGTATCCTGGAGATCCCTGGCCACCTCTGTGATGTCACCTTTGCTGTGGCAACACCAACTGCCCATGGGAAGGTTATTCAATATCTTCACCATTTACTAATGAACACAATGGCATACTTAAGGGTCTAATTCCGAAAGAGAATGGAGAGGGTAGAGAGACCAGAGAGTGACAGAAGACAGCTGACCTTCAGCCTCAGAGTAAAACATCAAGAAAGAAAAGAACGAGAGAATTGTGTTGCATTCTTTCCTGGAAAAGGGAAGCTTCCAGGAGGAAGTGGGCTTGAACTGAATCTTCCAGTAATGGGGCACAGAAAGCTGCAGTCCTTGGGAACCTGCTTGTCATGGATCTTGAAATTCAAGGTTTCCAGGATATTAATTGTTCTGGCTCAGAGGTCAGGAACTGGTAAGGTAAAAGCTTTATGCTGGGAACTCTTTGCTTTTGTTCCACTTGGGGAATAGGCATTGATAAGTGAACATGAGACCAACATTAAAGAGGGAGGGATTAATGAGGTGTGCCAAATTCAAGGCAGGGCATCACTGTACTTGAACAACACTGGCTAACTTTTGGTACTTCCCAGATGCTCTGTGTGTCCTAGATTGTCAGTGAGGTGAATTGTTGAGTCTGGTGACCATGATCTGCCCTTATATGTCTTCTCCATCAATAGTTATATGGTTACAGTAACCTGTAAAGATATTTGGGGAACTTCTAAATGACAGGGGTGATTGTGAACTATGGAAATTTTCTCCTGACTCATAAACCCATAGGCTGGTGGACTGGGTGGCCAAGTTGAATTCTGAGACTCTAGCTGTGAATAAGCCTGAAGAGGCTATCTCCTTCATTACTTGGTGTAATACTAAGAAGGCAGAGAGAATGAGTTAACTGAGATAACCACTTTCTTCAAATAGAGAAGAAAGCTGAGTTTCCTAGAGGGTGCTTCTGAAGCATGGGACAGAATAATTTGGGGTCTCACTGAGTCATTGGTAAATATGCTTTTTCAAACATTTGATTAGGACTCAGGGTGGTCTGTGCCTCCTCTTTGCCTTGTCATACTGCAAGTTAATTTGTGTTCATCTACCCACAAGGAGCACCAGGCAGCCACCATCCCACCAAACCTTCCTCACCAAGATGCAGGTGAAGCAGAAAGTGCAGAGACTGACCAGTAAGCTACACCTAATGATCATTGAAAGAAATTAGCAGTGAGATCACTTGAACTTTATCACCAAAGAGAGCACAAAGAATAGGTATTCATTCTTTCAAACCCTGTGGTTTCAATGTCAGGTCCACTCTGTCATCATTAATTCATTTTATATAAGGTCTGTGTTTCTGGTAGGCTGAATCTTCAGGGTATGCCTTTGCCCAAAATCATGTCTCTGAATTCTTCCCAAAGGCAGAACCTCAAATGTGGGCAGGAATGACATGAAGATAAAGACTATTCTGCTCCCTCTAAAAAGGAACAAAAACAGAGCCTGTGGCATGGATAAATAAAGTGTGGTACATATACACAATGGAGTACTACTCAGCAGTGAAAAACAATGACATTATGAGGTTTGCAGGCAATGGATGGAATTAGAACAAACATCCTGAGTGAAGTAACCCAGACCCAGAAAGACAATCATGATTTTCTAATTTCTTGTCTTCTACAAGTATATATTGGATAGAACTTTATCAGGTGAGAATTTTAGTTTTATTTTTCTGATTCTTGTGTTTGATTAGTATAATTTGGATATTAGAACTTTATCAGAGCAGAATTTTGGTGTTATTTATTGTGTTCAATAACTATATTCTGATATTAGACCTTTAACAGGTGACAATTTTTTGTTTTATTTAACTAATTATATCCACTATGTATATTTTGGATATGAGACCATTATCAGATGTGAGTTTTTGTTCTATTCATCTTCTTTCCTGTGTTTAATAAATGTATTTTGGATATTGGATCTTTACTGAGGAGAAATTTTGTTTTTTCTAATTTCTTTGTTCCATATGTATATTTTAGATGTCAGAATTTTAACAGATGAGAATTTTTGTTTTCTTTATGGACTTATGTTCAATATTAAAAGTTTGGGGTATTAGACCTTTATCTGATGAGAATTTTTGTTTTATATATCTGATTTATTCCTTTCAATGTGTAAAATTTGTGTACTAGATTTACCAGTGATAATTTTGCTGCCTCTAATTTTTTGATATCAGTATATACATACTGATATTTGGATATATATATTTGGATATTAGAACTTTATCAAGTGACAATTTTTGTTTTATTTACCTGATATCTTGTTTTCAATATGTATATTTTGTACATTAGACTTTTATCACATGAGAATCTGTGTTTTATTTATCTGATTTCTTGGGTTCAACATTTATATTTTGTATATTACACCTTTAGCATTTGAGAATTTTCCATTTATTCATCTGATTTCTTTTGTTTAATATGTATATTTTGGACATCACAGATTTATCATTTGAAAATTTTTGTTTTATTAAATTTCTTGTGTTCAATTAAACCTTTATCAGGTTAGAATTTTTGTTTTATTCCATCTCCTGTCTTCAGTATGGATGTTCTTAAAATTAGACCTTTATCAGTTGAGAATTTTTATTTTATTTATCTGATTTCTTGGGATCTATGTATATGTTGTATATCAGACCTTTATCAGAAGAGAATGTATTTATCCTGTTTCTTGTGTTAAATATGTATATTTTTGATGTTTACATTTACCAGATGAGAATTTTTGTTTTGTCTTTTTTGTTTTCTTGTGTTTAATATGTATATTTTGCTAATTAGACTTTTATTATGTGAGAATTTTTGTGTTATTTACCTGATTTCTTTTTTATCTTTTTTCATGTCTTTTCTTTTTTTTTTAAATGTCTTAGTATGGTGTGATTTTTTATTTAAGAATTTTTTATTCATTTTACATAACTCTGGGGCATACATAGGCTATACAGAGCTTATTTACCTGATTTCTTGGGATCTATGTATATGTTGTATAACAGACCTTTATCAGATGAGAATTTTTGTTTTGTCTTTTTTGTTTTCTTGTGTTTAATATGTATATTTTGTTAATTAGACTTTTATCATGTGAGAATTTTTGTTTTCTTTATCGGATTTCTATTTTAATAGATGTAATTTGTATATGAGAACTTTGTGAAATTTTTGTTCAATATAATTTATTGGGTTCAGTAAAAATATGTTGGATATTAGACCTTTATCAGGTGACAATTTTTGTTTTATATATTATATCTTGTATTCAATATATATTTTGGATATTAGAAATTTAATAGTGTGAATATTTGTCTTTTTTTTTGAGCTGAGGATTGAACCCTAGGCCTTGATCTTGCTAGGCAAGTGCTATACCACTGAGCTAAATCCCCAACCCAATGAATTTTATCTTACATAATTTCTTATGTTCAATAAGTATATTTTTGATATTAGACAATTATCTGATCAGAATTTTGTTTTATTTGTCTGATATATTCTGTTCAGTGTGTATATTTTGGATATTAGACCTTAAGCAGATGATAATGTATGTTTTGTTTAATTTCTTGTGTTTCAATATGCATATTTTGGATATTAGACCAACTGGTGAGAATTTTGTTTTTTCTTATTTCATAAATTCAGTTTGTATATTTAAGATGAGAATTTTTCTTCCCTATATGTGATTACTTGTGTTCAGTATGCATATTTTGGATATTAGTTTTTTTGTGGGGGGGAGCTGTGAATTGAACCCAGGGCCTTGTGCTTGCTAGGCAAGTGCTCTACCACTGAGCTAAATCCCCAAACCCAAATATTTTCTTTCTTTTGTTTTTCCAGACAGTTTCTCAGTAGCTTTGGAGACTCTCCTGGACTAGCTCTGTAGACCAAACTGGCCTCAAACTCACAGAGATCCAGCTGCCTCTACCTCCCGAGTGCTGGGATTACAGGCGTGTACCAACACCTCCTGGTGGATATTAGTTATTTATAAGGTGAGAATTTTTATTTAATTAATTTCCTGTTTTCAGTATGTATATTTTGAATATAAGACTTTTATCAAATGAGATTTTTCTTTATCTAATTATGTTCAATATAGATATGTTTGATATTACATCTTTATCAGTTCAAAATTTTTATTTCATTTAATTTCTGGTGTTCAATAGTATATTTTTCATATTTGATCTTTATCAGAAGAGAATTTTGTTTTATTTTTCTGATTTCTTGTCTTCTACAAATATGTATATATGGAATATTAGTCCTTTATCAGGTAAGAAATTTTGTTTAATTTATCTGATTTCTTGTTTTCAATAGATATATTTGGGATATTAATCCTTTATCACATGAAATTTTGTTTTATTTAATTTCTTGTGTTCAGTATTTATATTTTGGACATTAGACCTTTATGGGATGAGAAATATTGTTTTATTTATCTGAATTCTAGTGTTTAATAGGTATATTTTGGATATTAGACCTTTATCAGATGAGAATTTTTTCTTTATTTACATGATTTTTAGTGGTCAATGTGTATATTTTGATATTAGATCTTTATCAGATGAGAAAATTTGTTTTATTTATCTAATTTCTTGTGTTCAAATATGTATATTTGAGATATTAGAATTTTATCATATGCGAATAGGCATATTTGTGACATTAGACCTTTATGAGATCAGAATTTTTCTTTTATTTATGCGATTTCATGTATTGAATATGTATATTTTGGATATTAGTCTTTTTTTAGGTGAGAATTTCTGTTTTCTTTATTTCTTGTGTTCACTATGTATGTTTTCTATTAGACATTTATCAGAGGAGAATGTTTGTTTTATTTATCTAATAATGTCAATTTGTATATTTTGAATATACATTTGTGTTTTATGTAGTGTTCAATATGTATATTTTGTATATTAGACCTTTAACAGATTTTTGTTTATTGTTCTGATTTCTTCTGTTCAAAATGGATATCTGATTTCTTTTTTCAATAAGCATATTTTTTATAATAGACCTTAATCATAACGGAATTTTTGTTATTTTATTTCTTTTGTTCAATAAGTATATTTTTCATATTAGACCTTTATCATATGAGAACTTTGTTTTTGTTTTTCTGATTTCTTGTTTTCTATATGTGTATTTTCAATGTTAGACCTTTAATAGGTGAGAATTGATTTTATTGATCTGATTTTTGGTGTCCTTTTGTATATTTTGCATACTAGACCTTTATAAGATGAGAATTTTCATTTGTTTATATGATCTCTTGTGTTCAATGTGTATATTTAAGATATTAGAACTTTATCAGATGAGAATTTTTGTTTTACTTATCTAATTATATTCCATATGCATATTTTTAATATTAGACCTTTATCAGATGAGAATTGATCTTTTCTTTAATATCTTGTGTACAGTATATTTATTTTGGATATCTGAGTTTTCTCCCTTTAATTTCAAGTTTTCTGTTGACTTGCTATAAATTGCCTTTATTATATTTAGGTATATTCTTTGTATTCCTTCTTTCTCCAAGACCTTGAGGGTATCATAGAGGGGTGTTGGATTTTGTCAAAGGCTTTTTCAGAATCTAATGGGAATATCATGTATTTTTTTTCTTTCAGTTTGTTTATAAGACGGATTACACTCACAGATTTTTGTATGTTGATCCATGAATGCATTTCCTGGATGAAGCCAGCTTCATCATGGTGGATGATATTTTGATGTATTCTTGAATTTTGTTTGCCAGAATTTCATTGACTATCTATCCATCTATGTTCAAAAGTGTTGTTTGATCTGTAATTATGTTTCTTTGTTATATCTTTGTTTATTTTGGGTAACTAAAGCCTCATAAAGGAATTTGGCAATATTGCTTCTATTTTCAGTGTGTGGAACAATTTGGGGTACATCAGTATAAGCTCTTCTTTGAAAATCTGGTAGAATTCTGTGCTGAAACCATCTGGCCCTGGGCTTTTATTGGTTGACAAACTTTAAACAACTGCTTCTATTTATAGGTCTATTTAAATTGTGTATCTAGTATTAATTTAGTTTGTGTTTTTGGTACCTGTTCGGAAAATTCTCTATTTTTTTTATTTTCTTTTAGTTTATAATTTAATTTTACACATCAGTCATGGATTTCCCTGTCTTTCCCCATCCTTCTCTGCCTTGCCCCCAGGCCCACCCTTCCTTTCCCATCTCCACCAGGGCCAGTTTGTTTATATGATGGATTACACTCACAGATTTTTGTATGTTGAACTACGACTGCATTTCTTGGATGGAGTCTACTTGATCCTGGTGGATGATATTTTGATGTGTTCATGGATTCATGAATTTTGTATCCCAGTATTTCATTGAGTATATATCCATCTATGTTCATGAGGGTTGTTTGTTCTGTAATTATATTTCTTTGTAGATCTTTGTTTGATTTGGATAACTAAATTTTGCAATATTGCTTTTTCTTCTAGTGTGTGGAACAAATTTATGTGTATCAGTATAAACTCTTCTTTGAAAATCTGGTAGAATTCTGTGCTGAAACCATCTGGCCCTGGACTTTTATTGGTTGACAAACTAAATGACTGCTTCTATTTCCTTAGGGGTTGGGTCTATTTAAATTATTTATCAGGTCTTGATTTAGTTTGTGTTTTGGTACGTATTTAGAAATTTCTCCATTTCTTTTATTTTCTTTTATTTTATAATTCAATTATACATATTAGCTATGGAATCCCCTGTCCTCCCCTATCCCCACCCTGCCTTCTCACGAGCCCACCCCCCACTCCCATCTCCTCCAGTGCAAAGACTCCCCTGGGGGTTCACTTCAACCTGCTAGATTCAGTCCAGGCAGGTCCAGTCCCCTTCTCCCAAGCAGAGGGAAGTGTCCCTGCATAAGCCCCAGGTTCCAAACAGCCAGCTAATGCACTAAAGACAGGTCCTGGTCCCACTGCCTGGGTGCCTCCCAAACAGTTCAAGCTAATCAACTGTCACTCTTATACAGAGGGCCTGGTCCAGCTGGGGACTCCTCAGCTATTGGTTCATGTGTTTCTATTACTTTGGCTACTTGTCCCTGTGCTTTTTCCAATTGTGGTCTCAACAATTCTTGCTCATATAATCCCTCCCCTTTCTCTCCAATTGGACTCCTGGAGCTCCAACTGGGGCCTGTTCATGGATCTTTACATCCACCTCCCTCAGTCATTGCATGAGATTTCTAGCACAACAATTATGGTATTTGGACATCAGATCACCAGACTAGGTCAGTTTGGGCTTTCTCTCTACCATTGCCAGTAGTCTACAGCGTGGGTATTTTTATGGATTTCTGGGGACCTCTCTAGCACTTTGTTTCTTCCTATTCTCATGTGGTCTTCATTTATCATGGTCTCTTATTCCTTGTTCTCCCTCTCTGTTCTTGATCCAGCTGGGATCTCTTGCTTCCCTAAGCTCTCTCGAACCTTGCCCTTCATTAGTCCTACTCACATCCAGGTTGTTCATGTAGATCTCATCCATTACTCTGTCATTGGGTGATCCCTGTGTCTTTCCTAGGGTCCTGTTTTCTTGGTAGACTCCCTGGAGTTGTGTAGCAGTCTAGTCATCTATGTTTTACATCTGGTATCCTATTAAGAGTGAGTACATACCATGTTTATCTTTCTGAGCCTGGGTTACGTCACTCAGGATGATTTTTTTCTAGAATAATCCATTTACATATGTATATTTTGGAAATAGTCATTTATCAGGAGAGACATTTTTTAAATTTAGTTTCTTGTGTTCAACAAGAATGTTTTTGATTTTTTGCCTTATCTCATGAGACTTTTCTTCTCTTTTTCTGATTTCTTGTGTTTGATTTGTATATTTTGGATATTTGACTAAGATGAGCATTTTGTTTTATTTAATTTCTTGCTTTCAATAATTATATTTTTATATTTGACCTTTATCACATGAAGACTTTGTTTTCCTTTTCTGATTTCTCAGGTTCAATATGCATTTTTTGGATATAAGTCCTTTATCAAATGAGAATTTATGTTTTATTTAATTTTTGTGTCAATAAGCATACATTTGATATTTGACCTTTATCACATGAGAAGTTTTTTTTAATTATTTGATTTCTTGTGTTCAACATGTATGTTTTGGATATTACACCTTCATCGTGAGAAAATTTTTGTTTATCTAATTTTGTATATTCAATAACAACATTTTTATATTTGACCTTGATCACATGAGAATTGTTGGTTTTTCTGATTATTTGTGTTCAATATATATACTTTTGATGTTAGAACATTGTAAGATAAGAATTTTTGTTATTACACCATTATCAGAAGAGAATTTTTTGTTTTTTTGTCGGATTTGTTGGGATCAATGTTTATATTTTGGATATAAGAGATTTGACTGATCAGAGTTTTTGTTTTATTTAACTTCTTGTTTTCCATGTGCATATTTTTGCTATTAAACCATCATCAAATGAGAATTTTTGTTGTATTTATTTGATTTCTTGTGTTCCATATGAATATTTTGGATATTAGAACTTTTCATATGAGAATTTTCCTTTAATTTTCCAATTTGTGTTCAATATGTATATTTTTCTTATTAGACCATTTTCAGCTGTGAGAATTTTTGTTTTATTTATATTCTTGTGTTCAATATTTATATTTTGGATATTAAACCTTTACCAGATGAAAAATTTGGTTTTATTTTTCTGATTTCTTGGTATCAGTTTGCATATTTTGGATATTTGAACTTAACTGCTAGAATTATTTTTTTTTTATTTAATTCTTGTGTTCCATAGTGGTATATTTGGATATTAGACCTCTAGCACATGAGAATTTTGTTTTATTTATCTGATTTCTTGTGTTCAACATGTATATTTTGGATATTAGACCCTTATCAGATGAAATTTTTTTTAAATTTAAGTTCATATGGTCAATAACATTATTTTTGATATTTGATGTTTATCACATGTGAACTTTTGGTTTTATAGTTTTGGTATTAGACATTTATCAGGTGAGAATTTTTGTTTCCTTTCATTTTTTGTATTCAACAAGTATAGTTTGAATATTTGACCTGTATCAGATGAAGATTTTGTTTTCTTTTTCTGATTTCTTGTGTTCAATAGGTAAATTTTAGATTTGAGACCTTTATCAGTGGAGAATTTCCGTTTTATTTCACTTCTTATGTTCATACAATTATTTATATATTTAAACTCTATCACATGAGGAATTTGTTTTCTTTTTCTGATTTCTTAAGTTCAGTATGTATATTTTTGTTATTAGAACTTTATATGATTTTTTTGTTTTAGATATTATAATTTTATCAGATGAAAATATTTGCATTATTTACTTTCATGTGTTCAATAAGTACATTTTTGTTATCAGACCTTTATCAAATGAGAATTTTTTATTTATTTATCTGGTTTCTTGTGTTCAATATGTATTCTTTGGATATTAGACACTTTTCAGATGAGAATGTTTATTTTATTTATTTGATGTCTTTTGTTCAAAATATTTTATTGGTTTAAAGCTTTATCAGGTGAAGATTTTTTATTGAACTTAATTTCTTTTGGACTATATATATTGTATTAGACCTATACCAGATTTAAATTTTTGTTTTGTTCATCCTATTTTTGTGGGGATCAATGTGTATATAATGGATATTAGACTTTATCTGATGAGATTGTTTTATTCAATTTCTTGTTTTCATTTTATATATTAAATATTAGCCCTTTATAGGAAGAGAATTTTTGTTTTATTTAATTTATTTTTTAATATGCAGATTTTTATACTAGACCTTTATCACGTGAGAATTTTGTTTGCTTTTTCTGATTTCCTGTGTTCACTATGCATAGTTTGGATATTAGACTTCAATTTTGTGAGAGGTTTTGTTTTATTTCTCTGATTTTGTGAGTTTAATATGTATATTTTAGACATTATACCTCTATCAGATGAAAAAAATTTGTTTTGTTTAATTTTTTCTGTTCAATATGTAAATTTTTGATATAAGACCTTTATCGGAGGAGAATTTTTGTTTTATTTCTTTGGTTTCATGGGTTCAATATAAACATTTTGGATATTAGACCTTTATCATATGATAATTTTTGTATTATTTATCTAATTTCTTATGCTCAATATGTATATTTTGGATATAAGTATTTATTAGGGGAGAATTTTTCTTTTATTTATTTTCTTGTGTTCAACAAGTATTTGATATTTCATGTTTATCACATCAGAATTTTCTTCTCTCTTGTGTTCAATATGTATTTTTTGGATATAAGATATTTATCAGATGAGAAATTTTCTTAAATATAATTGCTTGTGTTTGTAGTTGGTGAGCTTTTCTCCAGGTCCCACTAAGCCCCAGTAGTGCAGTAGCCCATTTATAAAATAAACATACAGACATTTATATTTTAACCTGCTTGGCCATTAGCTCAGGCCAATAATTGTCTAGCTCTTACTCTTATATTTAGCCCATTTATATTAATCAATAAGTTGTCACGTGGCTCATGGCTTACCAATACCTTACATCTTTCTTGTCATGGCTGTTGCTGGTACCATCTCTGCCACAGCCTTCACTTCCCAGCCTTCTCCTCTTTCTTGTCCTGCCTACCCTATTCTTCCTGGCTGGCTACTGGACAATCAGTACTTTATTTATTTTAACCAATCAGAGCAACACATTTGACATACAGAACATCCCACCACATGTGTTCAATAAATATATTTTTGGCACTTGATTTTTATCACATGAGGATTTTGTTTTCTTTTCTGGTGTCTTGTGTTCAGTATGTATATTGTTGATATTAAACTTTTATCAGATGAGAATTTTTGTTTTATTTGCCTAATTATGTTCAATATGTATATTTTTATATTAAAATTTTATTTGATGAGAGTTTTTGTTTTTTCCCTTTTTTATCTATTATATTTGTGTTTTAATTTTACACATCAGCCTTGGGTTCCCCTGTCCTCCCCCCTCCAATTGCTGCCACCACCTTCCCCCCAGTCCCTCCTCTTCATTCCCATCTTGTCCATGGCCAAGACTCCAATGGGGATTCATGTAAACCTGGTGGATTCAGTACAGGTTGGTCCAGTCACTTCCTTCCAGGCTGAGCAAAGTGTCCCTATGTAAACCCAAGTTTCCAATCAGCCAGCTCATGCATTAAGAATAGGTCTGGGTCCCACTGTATGGGTGCCTCCCAAACAGTTCGAGCTATTCAATTGTCTCATTATCCAGAGGGCCTGATCCAGTTGGGGACTCCACAGCTTTTGGTTCATAATTTATGTGCTTCCATTCGTTTGGCTATTTGTCCCTGTGCCTTTCCAATCTTGGCCTCAACATTTCACACACTTACAGTCCCTCCACTTTCTCCACAATTGGACTCCTGGATCTCCACCTGGGGCCTGGCCAAGAATCTATGTTTCCACTTCCATCAGTTATAGGATGAGAGTTCCAGCTCAACAGTTAGGGATTTTGGCCATCTGATCACCAGTCCAGGTCAGTTCAGGCATTCTCTCAACCATTGTCAGTAGTCTACAGTGGATGTATCATTGTGGATTTCTGGGGACCTCTCAAGCACTCTGCCTATTCCTGTTCTCATGTGGTCCTCATTTATCATGGTCTCTTATTCTTTGTTCTCCCTCTCTGTTCTTGATCCAGCTGGGATCTCCTGCTTCCCTAAGCTCTCTCGAACCTTGCCCTTCATTAGCCCTACTCACATCCAGGTTGTTCATGTAGATCTCATCCATTTCTCTGTCATTGGGTGATCCCTGTGTCTTTCCTAGGGTCCCATTCTCTAGGTAGCCTCCCTGGAGTTGTGTAGCAGTCATCTTTGTTTTACATCTAGTATCTTCCTATGAGTGAGTACATACCGTGTTTGTCCCTCTGAGTCTGGGTTACCTCACTCAGGATGATTTTTTTCTAGATCCATCCATTTGCCTGCAAACCTCATGATGTTGTTTTTTTCTCTGCTGAGTAGTACTCCATTGTGTATATGTACCATATTTTCTTTATCCATTCTTTAGTTGAAGGACATCTAGGTTGATTCCAGGTTCTGGCTATCACAAACAATGCTGATATGAACATAGCTGAGCAAATGCCCTTGTGGTATGATTGAGCATTCCTTGGGTATATGGCCAAGAGTGCTACAGCTGGGTCTTGGGGGAGATGGATTCCCAATTTTCTAAGGAAGCACCTTATTGATTTCCAAAGTGGTTCTACAAGGTTGCATTCCCACCAGCAGTGGAGGAGTGTTCCCATTTCACCACATCCTCTGCAGCATAAGCTGTCTGTTGTGTTTTTGATCTTAGCCATTCTGACAGGTGTAAGTTGGCTTGGTACTGGCATAAAAACTGACATGTGGACCAATGGAATCAAATTGAAGACCCTGACATTAACCCGCACACCTATGAACATATAGTTTTTGACAAAGAAGCCAAAAATATACAATGGAACAAAGAAAGCATCCTCAACAAATGGTGCTGGCATAACTGTATGTCAATGTGTAGAAGGCTGCAAATAGATCCATATTAGTCACTGTGCACAAAACTTAAGTCCAAGTGGATCAAAGACCTCAACAAAAACCCAGTTACTCTGAACCTGATAGAAGAGAAAGTAGGAAGTACTCTTGAACACATTGGCACTGGAGATCACTTTCTAAATATAACACCAGTAGCACAGACACTGAGAGAAACAATCAATCAATGGGACCTGTTGAAACTGAGAAGCATTAGACCTTTATGTGATGACAATTTTTGTTTTATTTGTCTGTTTTCTTGGGTTCAATATATAATTTTGGATATTAGACATTTGTCAGAAAAGAATTTGTGGTTTTTCTAAAGTTTTTGTGTTCAATATGTATGTATTTTGGTCCATTTTCATATGAGAATTTTTGTTTTATTTATCTGATTTCTTGTTCATTCTGTATATTTTGGGTAATAGACCTTTATCAGACCATTTTTTTGTTTTAGTTATTAGATTTCTTGTTTTCAATATATATTTTGGATATTAAGCCTTTATCAGATGAGAATTTTTATATTTATTTATTTTATTAGTTGATTAATTAATTAATTAATTAATTAATTTTTGGTTTTTCATGAAAGGGTCTCTCCATGAACATTTGCACCTTTCCTGTTACTCGCTTTGGGGACCAGGTTGTCCTTGAACTCACAGAGATCCTCCTGCCTCTGTGTCCTGAATGCTTGCATTAAAGTCATGTGCCACGGCCACATGGTGAATTTTTTAAATTTAGTCTCATGTGTTCAATACGTATATTTTGGACACAGAAATTTAACAGGTGATAATTTGATTTATTCAATTTCTTGTGTTCAATATGTATATTTTGAATATAATAATTTTATCCGATGAGAGTTTTTGTTTTATTTAATTTTTGGTTTTCAATAAGTATATCTTTAATATTTGCCATCTATGACATGAGAATTTTGTTTTGTTTTATGATTTCTTTTCATGATTTCCTGTGATTAATATGTATATTTTGGACTTTATCCAATGAGAATATTTGTTTTCTTTATCTGAATTCTTACATTAGATGTGTATTTTTTTACATTAGATCTTTATCAGATGAGAATTTTTTCAATTAACATGTTCTGTTCAATATTTGTATTTTGGATATTAGACTTTCGTCAGAGAAAATTTTTTGTTTTATTTAATTTCTTGTGTTCATTAAGTACATTTATGACTTTAGACATTTATCAGTTGATAGTTTTTGTTTTATTTATCGAATTATGTTCAATATGTATATTTAGGATATTAGATCTTTTTCACATGGGAATTTTTTTTATTTACCTCATTGTATTCCAACATGTATATTCGTTATGTTAAACTCTTATTAGACAAGATAAATTTTTGTTTTATTTAATTTTTTGTGTTGAATAAGTATATTGTTGATCCTAGACCTTTATCTGATGACAATTTTTGTCTTATTTATCTTATTTCTTGTGTTCAATATGTAATTTTAGATAGTAGACTTTTATCAGAGCAGAATTTTTGATGTATTTAATTGTTTGTGTTCAATATGTATATTTTTAGTATTAAACCTTTATCTGATCAAAATTTTTGTTTTACTTATCTGTAATCCTGGGTTTAATATGTATATTATGGACATTAGACCATTATTAGGTGAGAGTTTTTGTTTTATTTTATTTCTTGTGTTTAATCAGTACATTTTCTATATTAGCCCTTTATAGGATGAGTGTTTTTTTTGTTTCTCTGATATCTTGTGTTCCTTATGTATATTTTTGATATTAAACATTTATCAGATGTGATTTTTTTAATCTTTCTGATATCTTAGTTTTAATGTGTATATTTCATGCTGCAAGCCACAGGAATAATATCATAAGAACTCAGCTTGTTATGGCAAAGTCACTTCCTGGAGGATCAAGATTTTCCTCCAGAGGAAGCCAAATTCCAAGGAGGCTTTGGTGTTACTTGTTATATATCTTCTGTCTTCTGTCATGAAATCATGTGTGCTTTCATAATTTTCCCAATTGACTTTCCCTAAGAAGGGCTAACAGTGTTGACTGGTCACTATGGAAATACACATTCAAGGTATTTGGAGAACAGCCTCAGGAAAGGCTACCTCTTGAATCAGATATCTCCCTTGGCCACTTTCACAGACTAGCAGTAACAACAGTCCACATGTAAGTCTCCCAATTTAATGTAATTCCACAAGGAGACACCACCTGGGGCAGGAGGAATCTCTCTCAACTAGTTGAGAGAGATTATGTTTAATATCAATGGCTGTTCTGTTCTCTGACCCCCAGATTAGTTTATTTGGGGTACACAATAAATCAACCACAGACCAATGGGAGAATGAATTAACTAAAGGCTAAATTTGGGGAATATCTAAGAAAGAGCGCTCTTATATGCTCAACTATAATCTTAAACATGATTGATAGAAAATGTTAAGAATCTATAAGTTGTTAGGTCAAAGGGAGAAAATAAAACTGTCTTTTTTCCCCTGTGGCTCTTATCTGTCCAAGCTATCTGCCATTTTTCTGCATGGTGGGGGAAAAAGTGCTTAGTTGTTAGGCAACCCTGTGTACAAACTAATGACTCTGGTGATAGTGAAAAGGAGACCTGGAACTAGAGGTAAGGCTTGGGAAAGGAGGAAGTAAAGCTTACTTGGCCACGTTGCCAGGCCTTCTCAAACAGGTAGCCTGGATGCTTAAGTCTGTTCTTAGAGAGTACAGAGGTATCTCTGATAAGGTACTACCTCCATCTAGGGATGGACCTGGCTGGATGCTGCCAATGATTTTAATTACAAGGAGGCTTGAACTGGTGTTTGGGCTGACCACAGCTGTTAGCACAGAAGGCTATCTAAATATTCCTAGAAGTGATTAGGTAAGTAGTTAGTGGTCTATAAATTAGTAAGGATGTAAGAAAGGAGGGTCAGAGCTAAATTGTGTGTAAAGCTCATTACTTAATG
>NW_023412244.1:0-16249 GCF_903995425.1 Onychomys torridus
ATGTGGTGTGGTTGTGAATGTGGGCATGGACCCATCCAAAGGGAAGACAATTGCCAAAGGATGCTTGGCAAAAAGGGCCACTTGGAGTAGAAGGCTGCTTTTAGGATGCATTCAAGAAATATACTCCCAAGTTGAACCCAAGCTGTAGGTCCCCATTCATTCTAGAGAATAGGAAAGTAGGGGAATTAGGACAGTGCTCCCTGACCAAAACAATACTGTACTTTACATTGAGGAACTTCTTATGGCCCAATTCTTCAAAATCCTAGCCTAAATTATCCATAGTCTGGGAATTAACTTGACATAATTGGGCAAGAGGCTTATTTCTGCATGGACACTCAACACAAAGAGAGCCTTGGTTATATAGATGGTAAGCGCTATCCTTTGTGGCTGAGTTTGAAAGCATTCTCACTGGGGAGTCCCAGTATACCCTTATGATAAACACTGGGGAAGGCCAAATATTCCACATTTTTTTATATAACATCTTTACCAGAGTCCACATGTTATGTCCTGCCTAATTGTGATCAAAACCAAAATGCTGACACTGCATGGAGTCCAAACTCTTTTGTGTTGTGAATATCAAAGATGTAATGGTTAGAGAGATTGCAACATTCTCCCAGGATACAGTACATTTTTAATATACCTGCCACTTTAGCCACACAAGCTTAAAGAAAATACACTCAGTAGAGAAATTTTTTCTACAGTTAATTTCAAGGATTTACTACTTTAGTACTGAAAGACAACTCAGTGGTAGATACACTTGCTTAATATGAGGGCCTGTGTTCCATTCCTAGCACTGAAGAAAAGGCTTCATTGTGAACAATTTCTAAATATTAAATGCAACCGTTTTTCTGTAGTAGGCCATTTCTATAGCCTGTAGATAGGTATTTTAACCACAGAGTACAACACTAATATCAGAGAATGACATATCTGATATTCACAGAGGTAACTGTGGATGGTCTTGGCTCTTATCCAAGAAGCTTATTTTTTGTTAGTTCAAGAAAGCAGTACTTTGTATAAATGTGAAGAATTACAAGTGGAAGCAAATACAAGATACAATCTGACAACAAATACTTTGAGTTAGACAAATGACTGTACATGCATAGCATCACTTCTGATGGTTGCCTAAGCAGATGCTTGGGCTATGACAATGGTTTCCAGAATTAATGTGGCTGTCTCAGTGAATCACAAGAGCAAGTGGATGTCAAGTGGAGCTTCATGCCAACTGCTTTGTGTTACTGCTTGTCCACCTCTCCATGGGTGAGAAGAGCTACAGCCTCATACTGCAGGAGCTGTACTGTCTGAAGCACCTGGACATCACCACAGACCAAAAGGCACACAAAACTTACATTACTTAAGTATAAATAATTTACTTTGAGGATTAGAACTTTGACAGAGATTTGGGGCTACTTCCTGAAACTTCCATAGATGTCTTAAAATGTCTTTACATTCTATCCATGGGCTGGTAGAGGGAGGGCTCAGTTGTTAAGAGTACTTGGTGCTCTGGTAGAGGACTCAAGTTGATTCTTAACACCCATGTGGTATTTCACAACTAATTTCAGGGGAATCCAATACCCTCTTCTCATGAGAAACTGTTTCTGGGTTTGAACCAATTTTTTTATATAATGTATGGACAGAGAATTGTACAACTGCACATTGTTGGTTTGTCCTGTCATACAAGTTGAAATAATATCTCTTCCCATGTATTGAATAAAACAATGTCATTGGTTTCTATACTCCAGTTCCAGGGGATCTGTCACAATCTTCTGGCTTCTGTGAGCATAAAATATACACAGGGATCACAAACATATATGAAGATAAAACATTCATGAACACAAAATAATGTTTTAAATGTTAATTCTTTGTGGTCTTTCTCTGTAATGTGGTGGATCTTTTTTTTTCTTATGCAAGTCATACACTGTTTGATTTTAGCAACAATCACTTGATTCAGGAGATTAGCTATTTTAGTAAGGAATCTCACTGTTGCCTTTAGCTGAGGACTATGACTAGTGTGTTGAATAGTTTTGTGTTAACTTGACAATAGCTGAAGTAATCAAAGAGAAAAGAGCCTCAATGAAGAAAATGCCTCCATACCTGTCTCAAAAAAAGAAAAAAAAGAGAAAAAAGAAAGGAAGGAAGGAAGGAAGGAAGGAAAGAAAGAGAGAGAAAGAAAGAAAGAAAGAAAGAAAGAAAGAAAGAAACAATGAAACAACAAAGAAAGAAACAAAGAAAGAAAGAAAAGAAAGAATAAAAAGGAGCGAGTATCCATAAGATGGGGCTATAGGCAAGTCTGTATGGACCCAGTGGTTCTCAAACTGAGGGTTGAATGACCCTTCCACAGGGCTAACCTAAGACCATCAAAAAACACAGATATTTACATCAGGATTCATAACAGTAGCAAACTTACAGTTATGAAGTAGCAACAAAAATAACTTTATTGTGTTTTCAGACAATTATTATAATTTTATGGTTGTGGGGTCAATACAACATGAGGAACTGTATTAAAGGGTCAGAGTATTAGGAAGGTTCACCTTTGGGTCGATAATCTTGGATTCTTAAGAAAGCAGATTGAACAAGTCATGAGGAGCAAGCCAATAAGCAGCATCCCTCCATTGCCTCTGCATCAGCTCTTGCCTCCAGATTCCTGCCCTGTTCGCATTCCTATCTCAACTTCCTTCTATGATGCACCATGATGTGGAAGTGTAAGCTAAATAAACTCTTTCCTCCCAAACTTGATGTTGTTCATGGTGTTTTATCACAGAAATAGTAACCTGACTAGGACAACCAGTAGCTGCAAAATGTATTCTCCCATTAACCCTCCTGAAACTCACTAGAGTGGATACCACAAAGCAATCATAAAACCAAGTTTTTTCCAAAAGAAAAAAGAATTGATTAAAGAATACCTTACAGTGACCTTGGTTACCGTTATAATAAAACCATAATAAATGGTAGCCGTTTTTGTTTTTTGCTTTTGTTTTTTGTTTGTTTGTTTTTTACTATCCCAGTTTAAAAACTTGAGTGATGCAGCATTGAAAGACAGTGGAGATAAAATGTCTTTCTTAGATGAATGTGTGAGGTAAGCAGGTAATTCCACTGCCTTTCTTACAGTTGGAATGAACATATTAAAATCTGGAAACATAAACATAAACTGAAAGGCAGTGGCTTGCCCAGTCCAGTACTTCTATCCTTAAACATGACATTGGCTACCATTGGGTGGGGTGGAGGATGCTAGTTTCTCAGTCACACAAACAGTTCTTCTCTCATCAAACACCATGGGAGGTGAATTGTTCATCCCTTAAACATTGGGAGGAAGGTGTTTTTCTATCCCTATAAATGAATAGGGATAATATCTTGGTTGGAGGAAGAACACTACATTTATTGTACTGTGTTGAAAGTTAATAACAAATATACAAATTGTGCCTGTGTGTAAAATACCACATTCTCTGAGCACCCCTTATGTCCCTTAAAAATTTGGCAAAGATACATTCTGCATAATTAGCACTTGTTGAAAGACCATATGTTCATATGAATCAAGCTTTGTTTGGGTTTTGGATGTATCAAAACAAGTGAATTGGCTTCTTATGCAGAGAACTGGACATCAATGGTAAACACAGTGCTTTTAAAATTTCATAAATTGCCTCTTTGTGCTAACTGATTATTTCCAGGTAAAATTTCTATAACTTCCTTTATTTAATTATCTTGTTGAAGTCAATTGTGAATTTGTGAGGGTATGTTCCTAGGAGTACCCACCAATATGAATGACATTAGTTTAGAAAATTTTTGTGGAATAATCTTCCTGTACATTGTTAAGCTTTGTCACTTGGATTGGTTTAATAAAAAGCTGAACAGCCAAAAGCTAGGCAGGATTTTCAGGGCAGAGAGGATGCTGGGAGAAAGAAGGGCAGAAATGTGTGGAGTCACCATCCAAATGGAGAGGAAGTAGCATGGGCAGTGAAGAACAAAGGTAATAAAGCCATGAGAGAAAAAGTATATTTATAAAAATGGGTTAGTTTAAGTTGTAAGAGCTAGTTAGTAACAAGCCTAAGATATTGATCAAGTTTTCACACCTAATAAGAAGTCTCTGTGTCATTATTTGGGAGCTGGCTGGTAGGACAGAGAAAGACTCACTACAAATTACATCTGAAGTGGGGGTTCAAATAATCAAACATAGGGCCTGAGAAAGCAAAAAAATAAATGTTATGAACAAAGAGCTGGATGTAGCTTCCTAGTTCTGTAGTCTCTCAGTCCAGCTGGTGCTCAGCTACATGCAGGGGTACAGCTATGGCTACTACCTGCAAGCTGGAGCCATCTGCCAGCACCATATGCTAAGCTGAGCTGTGCCAGCAGCTGACATAGCAGTTTAAGATTTGTCTCACATGATCAGAAAATGTTGCAGATGTTTAGTAAACACAGATCCAGACAGAAAGAACCACAAAACAGGTTACAATGTGTTTAACAGTGTGTGTAGGCTTAAGAAACAAAAGTAAAAGGGTATAGATAGTCCTAAAAATAATAAAATAAAGTCTTTAAAGAGAGAAGTAAAGTAGAACAAGAGGATGACAAAGAAGGAGTAGTAGTAGTAGTAGTAGTAGTAGAAGAAGAAGAAGAAGAAGAAGAAGAAGAAGAAGAAGAAGAAGAAGCCATGTAGAGATGGGAAATACACAGGGATTCTGGATCTTGCATGGTGTTGTATTGACTTTAAAATTTTTGATAGTCCATGAGGAAATAACAGCTGCTGAGAGACACTGTATTATAAAAACTACTAAGTTAAATCAACCAATATATATTTTTTAGATGTCTTAACTTCAAAATTGGGAAAAGGTTATGTTTTTGTTTCCACAGAAAATGAAAGGCTATGGATTCATTCAGGGTTGATAGAGATCAGATTTGACTGGAGAAGACCCCCGGAAAATCCTGGCTACAGATACAAATAAATAAACCTAGAAAAACCACAAGACAGGTGACATATATTTTACATGCTCAAATATAAAACAATAAAAAACCATCCCTGGCCGGCTTGTGTACAATGCACAGTCCATACTTGTGTTAATGCAGATATATATGTTACCTTTGAAAGTTTATATGTTTTCAGAACAATGGGAAGAGACACCAATGAAAATAGATGGCCCAGGTGATCCAGCCTCTCAGAGTGATTGTGTTGTAATTTTCTCAGAGTTTTACATACAGAACAGCTTCAAGGCTGCTGGCTGAGATGGTCTAGCCTCATAGACTGTTCTAGCCAGGACATGATCATTATCCTAATTTTCTCAGAGTCTCCAAAAAATGCCAGTGCCCCCAGACAACAGGAAGCAGTCCAGAGAACACAATGCTCTGGCTATCCTGGAATTCACATTGTAGACCAGACTGGCCTCGAACTCTCAGAGATCTGCCTGCCTCTACCTCCTAAGTTCTTGGGAATGTTTAATTTGTTAAAGATATTTTAAAGAGAAAGCTTCAGAAGGACTTGTATTTTTTTTCTTGTGTATGTGGTTTTGATGTATATTGATGCATTTGAAAATCTTGTGCATTATAAATGGTTTTCTAAGAACTCCACAATAGTAGAAATTGTACAATTAAAATACTAATAAAATGAAAATAAGAACAAACATGAGAGAAAAAGAGAGTGATAAGGAGAATATGTTGTGAATCATGAAGAAAATGAACATTGGCAGGAGGTGGAAATTATGAACCTAGGCACAAACCCTGACTTGGGTGTATCCTGGGATGAATCTGTCTGGCTCCCAGCTTCTTCATCCATGAAATGAGGATAGCATCATTATTACAAGACAAAGTTATCAACAGCACACTCCCAGCACAGCTGTTCTTGCACATGTCTAAGAAATTACCACCATTGTCTTCAGCCTGAGATAAATAGTTTATAATAGTTTTCTTTCCCTTCTTGTACCTTTTCCTTTCTGGGACCATCCTGCACTAAGCAGTTAGAGAAACTTAATGAAGGGAATGGGGAATTTGACCTTGTAACAGACAAGATTACCCTTTTACAAAGCTCATTTATAAACTGGGCTCATAATGAAAATAAATGTGTATGACATTATGACTGTATATCTAGTAATAAAGCTCAATAGACCTGAAAAATAGAACCCTGCCAGTAGTTTGAAAGAGACAATTTCTTGACACACCTCTTGAAGTACTCACACAAACTCAGCAAGAGCCTAACCTGGGGAACACTTGAACCTCTAGAGAGAACCTACAATCAGGTCCACATACTACTGGATATTCCAGAACTTGACCAGTGTGTGTGTTGTTGGATGTGGTAAGCATTGACCAGGGTTTCACATGTGTTTGTTGGGTGGTTCTAGTCATCATTCCAAATCCCAATCTTTGCACTTTCTCCACTGGTGATTTGGCTTACTTCACAGAACATCTGAGCAACTTAACCATATGGCAATCTCAGCACTAGATTGTGACTTCTAGATCCACTGAGAGCAACAAGGGATGACTTTCAGTAAACTGCAAATGCTACAGCAAGCCATCATCAGTTATCTCTTCAGAGTGTTGGACCCTCGTGCTAACTATAACTATTTCAGAATGTGGATTATTGTGCATCACAACCGTGGAGCCTCAACCCAAGTGAAGGGGCTGATGACACCAGATGCAGCAGCCTGAGAGTCAAGAAAGTCAATGGAGAAATTTCTGAACATTGCCAGAACTGAAGCAGATGCTCTGGTGAACTCTGGGAAACAGGAAACAGCCTTTTTCTTTAACACATAGTTCTTTCCTATGCTGCTCTGAGTATTCAGTCCCTAGCTTTCTCCTTTCAATGTACCCAGACCTCTGATGCATTGATCCTTCACACTTTCCTTTATACATCTCTCTGCTTTTGCTTCTTTCCAGATGTGAACCCATTCTAAAAACATGTTGATTACATGGGAAGAAGTAGATACAGGTAAAACACTTCCCATATCTTAGCCAGGAGCAGAGGCCCTAGCAGCAGCAGGAAGCTGACTGGCAATGATGGCTATCTTAGTTAAGGTTTCTATTGCTATGATAAATCACTATGACCAAAAGCAACTTGAGGATGAAAGGGTTTATCTCAGCTTACAGTTCTACATCACAATCCATCAGAGAAGGAAGTCAGGGCAGAAAAATGAACAAGGCAGGAATCTGGGGGAAGGAGCTAAGACGGAGGTCATGCAGGTGTGCTACTTACTGGCTTGCTCCTCATGGCTTACTCAGCCTTGCTCGTGTAGCACCCAGGATCACCAGCTTGTGGGCAGAATTGTCTACAGTTAACTGGGCCCTCTCAAATCAATCATCAATCAAGAAAATGCATTAACACTTGACCACAGGGAAATTTGGTGGGGAAATTTCCTTAGTTGTGTTTCCATCTTTCAAAATGACTCTAGCTTCTGTCAAGTTGGCATAAAACTAGCCAGGACAGTTGTAGCAGAAGTTTCTCTGGTCCCACTGGCCCCCCAGTCCCATAGCTGCTTATTAAATAATCACTCAGAGGCTTATATTAGTTATGAACTGTATGGCTTATGGCTCCAGCTTCTTGCTAGCTGGCTATTATAACTTAACCCATTTCTATTAATCTAGAAGTTGCCATGTGACCATGGCATCTTGCTGCTCCTTGGGCAGAGGCTGGCATCTCTCCTTACTCTCCTTTTTCCTCTCATTATCTCTCTTGGATTTTCCCACCTGGCTCCATGCTGCCCTGCCATAGGCCAATGTAGCTTTATGTATTCACCAATGGGAACAGCATATATTCACAGCATATGGAAAGACATCCCACAGCACCACTGTGCACAATTCCTTTCCCTTTTCACCGTCAAAGATGGAAGAGGTTTTTAGGCAATCCAGGGAAAGTCAGCATTTTCCTAAGTATTCAAAAATCCCTAAAGTGACTGTGGATTTAACACCTGGCTCAATGAGGTACCCAATCTCAGAGAACAGAAGTTGTGCCCTGACCTTATTCTCCACTCCTGGACCCATTTCCCACTTTACTTGAACCAGGACCAACTTAGAGATTTAAGACTGCTGAAGCCTATAAGCTCTGGGCATCAGCATGTACAGAATTTTCCTTGTTCAGCAAGGCAACTATTTTAACAAGAGGTTTTAATGAATCAAACAAGGAAAGTTTGGCCTGACAAGAAGCTTGTGTAAGTAGATTTGATTGAAAGCAGGGTCTTAGAAAAATGAAGACTATAAGACATTGTCGTGCAAAGGAACACAGAGAGTCCACTTGTGTGCCATGGTTATTTGACTTTTGGCAATGAAGTCAATTTTCAGCCATCTTTATTTTTGAGAACAGATAAATGTCCTTGAAAGTATCTTAAAACCCAACAACCTGCCAGGCAATGGTGGTGCACACCTTGAATCCCAGCACTTGGGAAGCAAGTACAGGTGGATCTCTGTGAGTTTGAGGCCAGCCTGCTCTGTAGAGCAATTTCTAGGAGACCCAGGATTGTTACACAGAGAACCCTGTCTCAAAAAACCAAACCAAACCAACCAACCAAACAAACAAACAAACAAAACAACAGCTATAACATGTTTTTATTCTGTCCTGATAGTCATCACTGTAAATTCTCCTCCAATATGTATTCTGCTCTCTGCCCTCCATCCCTGCATAAAGTATCTCTGATGGAGTTTTTACTTTCCTAATATATATTTGTGGACACTAGGCACAAAGGCCCCACAAGTGTACAAGGCACAAAGCATCAAGGTAAAGAACTTGCCACCATCTGGCTGAGTCCTTCTTCCTAGAATAAGGGATGAAATTTACTTTTGTCCAGACACTTATATAAAGCTTTACCCTATGAGCCAAGTCAAGGACACCCAGGTATTGCTGCCACTTTTGACCACACTTCTATCTGAGAATCCCTAATAAATTACTCTTGGTGCAATTCTGGATCTGTGTAACATTTTGCATGGCCTCACACCATCTTGTAGCTGCTTCTCATACATCGGGTGTAGGATTTTTTGAGCAAAAGATCTAAAACTATAGCACAATATTGTCAACTGCAAATTTTCTGTCTCTAGTACATACAGTTAATTACTTCTATAAATATAATCTCTGTGATTTTTTTCTTCAGGGCATGGCATAACTATTGCAAACATGATCTCATAGCACCTGAATAGCCTGCACTGGACCTGCACAAAACAGGCCTATCAATAGCCAATCATGAATTGAAGAGGTGATCAAAGGCCTTAACCCTCTCTGCTGAATATTGGCAACCAACAAATTCTGGGGGAGGGACTGTTGTTGCATTCAGTTTTATAACAGTTGATTAAACCTCCAGGTTCCAATGAATAGTTCTAAATCCATGTTCACACAGACCATCTTGGTTAAAACCAGTGACAACTGGCATGTCTGTGGTAAAGGAACATGTAGAAAAGCAGCTTTGTAGTACCTCTGTCATTAGGAACTGAAGAAAAGTGGAGATGAGGATTACAAAATAAAGTAGCTGGCCTGATGGATTGGGTAGCCACTCTTTTCCATAGTACATTCATATCTACCGTGGCAGCAAAGCTTAATGCTATGGATGACCATTTGGTACCTGGCTGATGAATCTAGTAAGGGCCACTAAGATCAAAACAAAGTGACTCAAAAGCCAAGAAGTCATTTTACACCTAATTCTTATCTTCTATGGTGTAAATATCTAGCAGTATGGACAACTCAGGTTACCTCAGTAACACTGAACTCTACAGAACCACAGACAAGAAATACCCATGAGAAGTGGAAACAAGTCTTCTCAACAAAATATTCTGAGTTTTCAGTTAAATGATTCATTGACTTCTCACTTAAACAAGTCATTGGTCTGATAGGTAAATAGTTGTAGCAGATAACTAGTCCTGTCGGGTATGTAGAAGTACAATTTAAAATCTGTAGATCCAGAGTTCCAAGATGGCACAATGGGTAGAGGTGCTTGTTGCTAAGGCTGGTTATTTGAGTTTGATCTCTGAGACCCCCATGTTAAAGGAAAGAACAAACACCTGCAAGTTTTCCTTTGACTTCCCATATGAATCTAATCTGTACACACACACATACACACACACACACACACACACACACACACACACACTGCATGCGTACATGTGTGCACATGTAATAAATCTATAGACCTGAAAACTTAACTCTTCTCAATGATAAATTACTGGGCCATTGCTTCCTTCAAACTCTAGAGGCTCAGGCCCCACAGTCAGTTTTCAGCAATATGGAGCTCTGTGGACTTCATAATGAGACCATCCAGGGCCTTTCAGAAAAGGCAAATGCAGTGGGACTGGGCACAAGCAGCACAGGTCTTTCCCATGCTGTTTTCTACCAGGCCTTATCAATCCAGCCTTGCTATACTAATGCTCTGTGTGATTCTGTCTCTGGAGGCCATAGACTCCTGTCAGCAGACACAAGTGGAGGCCTGCTTTAAACCTTTTGAACCCTTCTAGATTGAGAAAGCATGGATTTCCCAAGCCTGGCAGGTGACTCTAACCCTCCAGTCTCTGGGACTCTGGGTGCCGTGTTACCCCTGATCCTGCACTATGAGAGGAATCCTACCTTTGGAACAGTCATCTCTGACTCATGCCTTCTGTTATTCTGGGCTTCATCCATGCATGTCTGTCAGAATTGTTCCTCCCTACACTATATCCTACCTACCTGAGGCTATGTGGCCTTTGCCTATTTCAGTAGGTACATTCAAGCTGTAGGAAAGGGGCATGTAGGGGTATAAACTGATGAAATGACTGCTCCATGGTATGGTTAAGGTAAAGATTTTATTGTCGATAGGAGAGAGAGAGAGAGAGTGAGAGACAGATATACAGACAAACAGAGACAGAGAGAACATCCAGAGGCATCTAGAAGAGTCCAAAGCAGAGAGTGAAAGAAGTAGCCTAAACACAGCCAGGGTTATTTGTGAGACAGGGAAGATGAGGAAAGGATGGAGAATAGATAAAATCTAGTAAGAGAAGCGAGAGAAAGAACAGAGAAAACATAGCAAGAATAACAGGGTTATAAGGGGAGCAAGCAGCTGGAAAGAGAAAACTACAGCAGATGAAGGGAGTTTAGAAAATAAAGGAGTACGTTAGAAGGACTAGGATGTTAGCATGGACTTTGAACTATGTAACAGGTACTTGTGATATTGAAGGTGTCTGGAGGCCAGCATGAACATTGATAAGCTGACAGGTACCATAAGTAGCCCATACCTTTAACCCATACCTTCTCCCAGAGGTAAGGGAAAGGACTCTTTGGCAGATGGGAACCAGCCCTCAAGTTTCTGAAGAATTCTGGCTTTTATCAAATGCTCAGAATTCCTCCTATAGTTCAGGTTGCACTAACTTCTGGATATTTGGGCTGCCTTTCAGAGTTGGGGAATTGGAGTTTCCTTTGGATCTGGCAGTAGGGAAAGAGCTTTGTAGTTCCTATGTCATTAGAACTTAAGGAGTGGGGAGATGAGAACTGTGATGGAAAGTAGCTGACCTGGCAGGCTATAACCATTCTTTTCCACACTACATTTCTCTATATGTCAGTAACATAATTTAGTTCTATGTGTAACCATTGGTACTTGAGTGATGAGTGGTAACAGCAAGGATTATTAAAATAAAGGGGAAATAACATATGACTTAGAAGCTGAGAAGTTATTCTCCAACACCCCCATCCTTGTCTTCTGTGGAATGACGCCTACTTCATTTTATCTACACATACAAATGTGTCACTCAGTTCCACTGAGCATGCAATGAGATCAAGGGTCCAGAGGATGTAGGATCAACTTATAAGACTGCAGAAGGAAAAGAGCAATGTCTCAAAGAAACAAATGGGTACATCCCAGTCCGAGTCCATAGAAGAAAACTCACAGAGGTGTGTCATGATGACTTTGGGGAGACAGGAGTGTTTTAGGGTTATAAGTTGTGTAACCCCAGATATCTCATGCCTCAACTTCATCATCTGCTAGAATTAAATACGTTGATAACATCTGCCTCCTACAAATGTCATGCTCCTTGATATGATTCTGAAATTTGCTTCAAGGAAGTTGTTCCCAGGAAAAGAGAAGGGACTAGAGGTGTGTTCTGCCTCTGACTCACAGATCCCTCTGGTGTCACCTAGAAGCCCTGGTGGGCTGGGTTCCTATGTGTACTGTCAGCTATCTGGGGTCCTGCATCCTAACCAGAAGACCAAATTGTGAACAGACAAGGAAAGGGGCTTTTACTGGGTTCAAGTTTGCAACACCACAGGAAGCAGCACAGGAATGGGTCCTGCCTATAATAAAAAAAATAGCCTAAGAAGTCTGCTACATTAACTAATAAAGGAATATTTGGGCTAATCTCAGATATGCGTGAAGGGAGCCTTGTATCTGAGCACCAATTACAGTCGGTGGAGGCCTGTGTTCAGACCAATCCCAGCTTTGCATTCCAGACTGCCTAAAGCACCAGTCACAGAAATCTCTTTAGGGCTCCAGGGGAACTGCTTCCCCTCTGTCTAGGTGAAAATGCTTTCAGGATAATCTTTAGTTTGAGGTCAGTAACACAAAGTATTTTTCAAACAACCCTGGATGAGCTATGCCTACAGAAGCCAGGGCAATCAGCTGTGTGGCCTTGCTGGAGGAAGGATGTCACTGGGTTTAGGCTTTGACAGTAAAAATCCTCACCTGCTTCTACTTTGCTCTCTCTGCCTCATCCTTGAGGTTTGAAGATGTGAGCTTCCTGCTCCATCAGCCATGTCTCTGCTCTACCATCATGAAAACTAGAACTAGAATTGTGTGAGGAGCTGATGAAGTTCTGACTGAAGGTGTATTATTGGCATGAGAAGGCCTGTTAAATACCCCAGTGCCTCAAATCCATGGTAAATGGCAAAGCCTTTCCCTAATTCTAGTATGGATGTTGACAGTGTGTAGAAATTATCAACCAGAGCTTCCTCCCTGTAGTTTGACTGGAGCCTGAGACTATTTCCCTACAAAGATCCCATACTGAGGTTTTCTCACCCTCCACCTCATTCAGACTACATAATGAATGTGCTGAGTTTCCTTGGATGCTGCTGCTAGTGTGTCTCCATCAGAGAGTACAGTCCACCCAATTCAAGATTTTCTGTGTCTGTTGTTTTTTCATTCCCCATCACCCATCAGGTCAATCGCAAAGCCATGCAGGTCAGAGCATAAGCCAAAATAAATTCTTCTTTAAGATGCTTTGCTTATGGTGTTTTGTCAGAGCATTACAAAATAGTCAATACACATGCTTACAGGCATGCCCAGAGACATATATCCTTAGGTAGTTGTAGATGCTGTTGACAGCATTTCCTGCCATGCTGCCTTAACCAGCATAGAGTCAACCCAGTCACACTGGTTGGCAGGATGCACACTTAGCCTAACGCAATCCACATTCCCCAGTCGTTTACTTGCTACTAGATACTCTCTAAGACACTGCAAATTGCAAGCCTACATCCAGCATTGGACAGACCAACACTTTCCAGATGTTCTGGTTAGGGAAATGAAGTAGACCTGCCTCTAACTTGGGATAAGAAGGTGTTAAACTGTGTTAAAGTTGCTATTAGTTTTAATGGTTTTTTTTTAGGTTTCTATTTGTGAGTATTCTTCCTGGTGGTCAGTTTTCTGAAATAAGCAAGGAGACTGGGACTAGGGAAATTTGACTCCCTAATTAACAGCTACCTGACTCTCTCTTGGTATTTAAGCTGCCCCAAGCACGGGGACTATCTAACATCCCCCAAATTATCCTAACGCCTGCACCAGCTGTGTCAAACATTCTACAGAACTCTTGACACAATTGAAGAAGACTATATCTGATTGCCCTCTCTCCTGAAGGCACAGCCCCAGTCAGGGCTATTTGAAAATCTTGGTACCAGCTACTTTGCAATTACAGGCCTGAGTTGGCCAATTTCATCTTGGCTCAGTATGGAACTCTTCCTCTGGTTGGTGGCAAGGTCCTGACATTGGTCAAAAAGACAAGCTTTAATGACTGTAATTGGTGCTATATGATAATCCATAATTAACCACACAAATGTGTAACATTCACACACAAATCTATGCATCAATCACATGTACATATAATTACACACACACACACACACACACACACACACACACACACACACACAGGAACAATATAGCGACTATCTCTCTGTGCATGGACCCTGAGAAGTCAATGTACCACCTATCTCCCTGTCTTTGTGGACATGTGCTGGTGGTGGCTCTAAATGGACTTATATAATTGCTATAGGATGACTCTCAGCAGTTGTGTGTGAGCCTCTATTGGCAAAGACACTGTCCAGCAGCAGGATGTAGGCTGAAAGCCACTTTCCTGTGTGATTGGTGTCCATGCTACAAGAAATTGCTATGCAAGCCTTCAAGACCCACTCCACAGGAGAGAAATCATCCCTCATCCTAGAAACCTAGACAACTTCCCAGGGCTAGTGAGGTTATGTATCTTAGAAGAGAATCTTCTATAGCCACAATGATAGACTAGCATACTTAAAACCACATTATTAATCTTATCCTTATATAAGTGGGACTACCAGCCCTAATCAGAGGACCCTCTCTCTACAGCAAATGGAGACCATCACAGAAGCCACAACTGGACAAGATGCAGAGAACAAAGGTGTAGAGAGCTGCACACAGCCACCCCCATAAGATGGCGCTGGCTTCTGCCACCACCTTCCCGATGGTGAGTGCTCTTGGGAGTAAACAACTCCATATTTTGCTTAGTCCTAGGATCTGGCTTGCTTCTGTGAACCTGGACCTATCCGCAGTGCCCACGTGGCAGGCTGGGGTTGGCCACCCAGGGACTATTTAGGTCGTGGGCAGGCCTTCCCTGGGGTCAGAAGATTATTCAAGGTTCCTGAGTAAATTGCTGAAAGAAGAGCCTGGTGTTGCGTCTTCCTTGCTGGTCGAGGCAGTCATGACAAGTGGTGGCCCATACGGGGAAACTTCACTACTTTCAAGGAGGGCTCAGAATTTTCTGCAGTCAGGACAGTGCACTGGTAAGTTCCCATGTAAGGTGGGAATCTGTGACAAAAGCGGGGTAAAGGAAATCCCAGGTAAATTGGGAACCTACGACAAAAGCAGGGCTAAAAACCCCAGGCAAATTGGGAACCTGCCACAAAAGCAGGGTTAAAGGTTCCGGGTGAATTGGGAACCTGCAACAAAAGCCAGGAGGTTTTTGCTTTTCTCTGTAGACAAAGAGAGAGTGAAAGTGAAACATTGTTTAAAAGGTTGAAAAGTTTTAGACATGGGCGCTTCTACTTGCACCCAATTTTTTTTGGCTCTTAATGAGCTGCTTAGATCTAGAGACCTGAAGGTTAAGAAAAGCACCTTGGAGAGATTTTTGGAGGAGTGTGATGTTGTTGCTCCCTGGTTTCTGTTTCCACAGTCTTACCATTGCCTCTTGGGATAAGTTGGGTGGAGATCTAGATTTCGCCCATGAGCAAGGGACACTTAAGGCAGGCGTACGTCCTGTATGGAAGTTAGTACAGGGTGTCTAAAAGACCAGAGATACAATGAAGTTGTGGAAAATGGACAGGCTGCATTAGAAATGTTACAGGAGGAGAGATCAGAAAAGGCAGGCAGTGAGATGGGACAGGGTGAAAAAGAAAAATTGTCCCCCGACCTTTCTGATATAGAGAGTCTGGAGTCTACAGACTCGGAGGAAGAGATAAGGTCACTTGTAGAACAGATGAAAGAGAGGAGGATAAAAGGGAGAGAGAAGAAGAAGAAAAGGGGAGACCCAGACAGAGAAGGATGCTGTGTGCCCTCCTCATGTCAAGCTGCACTCTCGGCTCCTCCTCCCTATGTGGAGGGTGGGGATGGCGGTTCAGGGCACACTTTCAGTCCAGGGGTTTGGAAGGCAGTCAGAACGGAATTATGTCTGGCTTACCCAGTGTTCCAAGATCCACAAGGAAACCGACAAGAGGAGCCCTTAGTTTTCAAGGTGATAAAATCTCTGGCTGAGTCTGTGCAGACCTACAGGATCACGGCCTCTTTCACTGTAGCCCAGGTGGAGGCTTTGAACAGGCACTGGATGACACCCAGTGATTGGAGTGGGCTTGCACGAGCATGCTTGAGCCCAGGACAGTACCTAGACTGGAAGGCCTTTTTGATTGAGTTTGCCAGCAAAGAGGCTGCAGCCAATCAGGCTGCCGGAAATCCCGTTTGGGACAGAGATATGCTGCTTGGTCAGGGCCGATTCACTAATCAACAGACGGGGTACCCAGTTCAAGTCTATGAACAGATCAATAAGATAGGCATTAAGGCATAGAAGGCCTTGCCCAATAAGGGCGAGGTCAAAGCAACCT
>NW_023412245.1:0-12580 GCF_903995425.1 Onychomys torridus
AGAAAGAAGGAAGTAAGAGTCTGTAAATGCCTTGGCATAGGAGATCACTTTCTAAATATAACACCAGTAGCACAGACACTGAGAGAGACAATCAATCAATGGAACCTGTTGAAACTGAGAAGCTTTTTTAGAGCAAATGACACAGTCAACAAGACAAAGTGACAGCCTACAGAATGGGACAAGGTCTTCACAAACCCCACATCTGACAGAGGGCTGATATCCAGAATATATAAACAAAAAAAAAAACTCAAGTAATTAGACATCAAAATACCCAACAGTCCAATTAAGAAATGGGTTATAGAACTAAATAGAGAATTCTCAACAGAGGAAGCTCAAATGGCTGAAAGACATTTCAGGATTTGCACAACATACATAGGCATCAGGGAAATGCAAACCAAAATGACTCTGAGATATATATACCTGTCAGAATGACTAAGTTCAAAAACACAGAAGACACCTTATGCTGGAGAGGATGTGGTGAATTGCTATTCACAACACCATGGAGGCTACCTAGAAAACAGGACCCTAGGAAAGTCACAGGGATTGCCCAATGACAGAGAACTGGGTGAAATCTACATGAACAACCTGGACATGAGTGGAGGTAATAATGTGCAAGGTTCGAAGGACTGAGAGCTTAGGGGAGCAGGAGGTCCCAGCTGGATCAAGAACAGAAAGTGAGAACAGAGAATAAGCCATTATAAATGAAGAACACATGAGAAAAGGAAGAAACAAAATGCTAGAGAGGCCCCAAGAAATCCACAATGATACCTCCACTGTAGACTAATAGCAATGTTTGAGAGAAAGGCCAAACTGACCTAGTCTGGTGATCGGATGGCCAAACACCCTAATGGTCATGCTGGAACTCTCATCCAATAACTGATGGAAGTGAATACAGAGATCCTCGGCCAGGCCCCAGGTGGATCTCCAGGAGTCCAATTGGCGAGAAAGAGAAGGGATTGTATGTATGTGAATTGTTGAGACCAAGATTGCAACATCACAGGGACAACTAGCCAAATGAATGGAAGCACATAAATTATGAACCAAAGGCTATGCAGCCCCGAGGTGGATAAGGCCCTCTGGATAAGTGAGACAATTGAATAGCTTGAACTGTTTGGGAGGCATCCGGCTGTGGGACTGGGACCTCTCCTTAGTGCATGAGCTGGCTGTTTGGATCCTTGGGCTTTCACAAGGACACTTTGCTCAGCCTGGAAGGAGGGGACTGGAACTGCCTCTACTGAATCCACCAGGTTGGAATGAATCCCCAGGGGAGTCTTGGCTGTGGAGGAGATGGTAATGGAGGGGAGGGGCTTGGGGGTAGGTGGGGGCAGGGACAGGAGGGGGTAGGACAGGGGACCACATGGCTGATGTGTAAAATTAAAACAAAAATATAATGAATAACAACTAAAAAAGATGAAAAATGCAAAAAAATACTCAAAACAAGAAACAAAATAAATTAAAAATTATGCTCTGATAAAGGTCTAATAAAAAATGTGTTGAACACTAGAATTCAAATAAACAAAGCAAAAATTCTCATCTGATAAAAGTCTAATATCCAAAATATACATATTAAACACAGGAAGTCATAAAATGAACAAAATTTTCATGTGATAAATGTCAAATATCATAAATATAATGTTGAACACAAAACATCTCTGGAGATAAACATCTAATATCCAAAATATGGACATTGATCACATGAAAACAGATAAATAAAACCAAAATTTCATCTGATTAAAGTCTCAAATCCAAAATATATATATTGAACACAAGTAATTAGATAAAACAAAAATTTTCAATTTTTAAGTACTAATAACCAAAACAAACACATTAATCCCAAGAAATCAGATAAATGAAAAAAAATCTCATCTGATAAAGGTATAATATATATATATATATATGTATGTGTGTGTGTGTGTGTGTGTGTGTGTGTGTGTGTGTGTGTATTAAACACAAGAAATCAGAAAAACAGAACAAAAATTCTCATGTAATAAAGTTCTAATATTCAGAATATACTTACTGAACACTAGAAATCAGATAAATAAAACAGAAATTATCAGATAAATAAAACAGAAATTATGATCAGATAAAGGCCTAGTATTCCAAATATACACATTGAACCCAAGAGATCATTTAAATAAAACAAATTCTCATCTGATAAAAGTCATATCCAAAATATACATATGGAACACAAGAAATCAGATAAGTAAAACAAAAACACTTATCTCATAGAGGTCTAATATCCAAAATATATATATTGAACAAAATTAGACAAGTAAAAGAAAAAATTTCACCTGATAAAGTTCAAATATCCAGAATATATATATTGAAAACAAGAAATCAGATAAATAGAACCAAAATTCTCATCTAATATCAAAAACATTCACAATGAACACACACACACAAAAACAGAAAACAAAATTCTCATGTGATAAAGGTTGAATATCAAAAATATATTTATTGAACACAAGAAATCAGATAAACAAAACAAAAATTCTCAAATGATGAAGGTCTAATATCCAAAATACACATATGGAACACAAGAAATCAGGAAAAGAAAAGAAAATTTTCACATGATAATGGTCAAATATGGAAAACATTCTTATTGAACAATAGAAAACAAAACAAAAAATATCATTTGATAAACGTTTAATATCCAAAATATATAGATTGAACACAAGAAATTAAATAAAACAAAAATTTTCACCTGAAAAAGGTCTATATACAAAATGTACATATTGCACACTAGAAAAACAATAATACAACAATTCTCATCTTATAAAGTTCTAATAGCAAAAGTATCCAAATTAACACAAGTAATCAAAAAACAAAAAATATCATGTAATAAAGATCAAATGTCAAATATATTCATATTGAAAACATAATTTTTCACCAGAAAAATTTCTAATATCCAGAATATGCATATTGAAGACAAGAAAACAGAAAAAGGAAGCTAAATCTTCCTGTGATACAGGTCAATACCCAAAATATACTTTTTGAACAAAAAAAAAAAAATAAGTGCTGGAGAGATAGATCAGTGGTTAAGAGCACCAACTGCTCTTCCAGAGGTCCTGAATTCAATTCCCAGCAACCACATGGTAGCTTACAAATATCTGTAATGAGATCTGGTGCTCTCATTTAGCCTGCAGGGACACATGCAGGCAGAATACTATATACATAATGAATAAATAAATCTTGAAAATTCTTAAATAAAACAAAAATTCTCATCTGATAAAATTTGAATATCCAAAATTTGAATACAAGAAATCAGATTAAATAAAACAAAAATTCTCACCTGATAAAGGTCTAATATAATATATAAAGTATACACATTGAACACAAGAAATTTGATAAATAAAACAAAATTTTTATCTAATGAAGGTATAATATCCAAAATATTAATTTTGAACATAATTAGAAAACAAAAGAAAAATTGTCATCTGATAAATTCTATTATCCCAGATATACTCATTGAACACAAGAAACCAGAAAAATGAACTAAAATTTCTCATCTCATAAAGGTCTAATAACCAAAACATACAATTTGAGCATAATAAATAAATAAAACAAAAGTTCTCATGTGATAAAGGTCTAATATCCAAAATATACATATTAAACACAAGAAATTAAATATAACAAAAAAATTTCATCTGATACATGTCTAATACCCAAAATATACATATTGACCACAAGAAATAAGGTAAAACCAAATTTTCACCAAATTGAACATAAAAAATCATTTAAGTAAACGAAAATTGTCATCTGATAAAGGTTGAATATCTACATCCTTCATATTCTTAGTGTAACCCCAAGGTATTTTATATCATTTGTGGCTATTGTTAAGGGTGATGTATCTCTGATTTCCTTCTCAGCCTGTTTGTCTATTGTATATAGGAGGGCTACTGATTTTTTGAGTTGATCTTGTATCCTGATATGTTGCTGAAGGTTTTTATTAGCTGTATCAGTTCCTTGGTTGAATTTTTGGGGTCACTCATGTATACTATCATCTCATCTACAAATAGGGAAAGCTTTACTTCTTCCTTACCAATTTGTATCCCCTTAATCTCTTTATGTTGTCTTATAGCTCTGGCTAGTTCTTCAAGTTCTATATTGAATAAGTATGGGGAGAGGGGAAAGCCTTGCCTTGTTCCTGATTGTAGTGGTATTGCTTTGAGTTTCTCTCCATTTTATTTGATATTGGCTTTTGGCTTGCTGTAGATTGCATTTATTATGTTTAGGTATGTTCCTTGTATTCCTGATTGCTTCAAGACTTTTGTCATGAAGGGGTGTTTGATTTGATGTGTTCTTGGAGTCTGTTTGCCAGTATTTTATTGAGTATTTTTGCATCAGTGTACATGAGGGAGATCTGTCTGTAGTTCTCTTTCTTTGTTGTATCTTTGTTTGGTTTAGGAATCAGGGTAATTGTAGCCACATAGAAGGAGTTTGGTAATATACCTTCTGCTTCTATTGTGTGGAACAATTTAAAGAGTACTGGTATTAAGTCTTCTTTGAAGATCTGGCAGAATTCTGCTTTGAAACCATTGGTCCTGGGCTTTTTTTGGTTGGAAGACTTTTAATGACTGATTCTATTTCCTTAGGGGTTACTGGACAATTTAAATGGTTTATCTGGTCTTGATTTCACTTAGGTATGTGGTGCCTATCCAGAAAAATATCCATTTCTTTTAGATTTTCCAGTTTTGTGGAGTAGAGGTTTTTGAAGTATGACCTGGTGATTCTCTGGATTTCCTCATTGTCTGTTGTTATGTCCCCCTTTTCATTTCTGATTTCATTAATTTGGATGCACTCTCTCTATCTTTTGATTAGTTTGGATAAGGGCTTGTCTATCTTGTAGATCTTCTCAATGAACCAACTCTTTGTTTCAGTAATCCTTATTATTGTTCTCTTTATTTCTATTTTATTGATTTCAGCTATCAATTTTATAATTTCCTGGCATCTGTTCATCCTGGGAGACTTTGCTTCTTCCTGTTCAAGGGCTTTCTGGTATGCTGTCAAGTCATTAGTGTGAGATTCCTCCAGCTTCTTTATGTGGGCATTCAGTGCTATGTATTTCCCTCTTAGCACTGCTTTTATAGTATCCCATAAGTTTGGGTATGTGGTGTATTCATTTTCATTGATCTCTAGGAAGCCTTTAATTTCTTCCTTTATTTCTTCCTTAACCCATTGGTGATTCAGTTGAGCATTATTCAGTTTCCATGAGATTGTAGGATTTCTGTAGTTTTTTCAGTTGTTGAAATCTAACTTTAAACCATGGTGGTCTGATATAACACAGGAGGTTATTCCAGTTGTTTTGTATCTGTTGAGATTTGCTTTGTGACCATGTATGTGGTCGATTTTAGAGAAGGGTCCATGGTGTGCTGTGAAGATAGTATATCCTTTTTTGTTTGGGTGGAATGTTCTGTAGATATTGATTAAGTCCATTTGAGCCACAACATCAGTTAAGTCTATTATGTCTCTGTTAAGTTTCAATTTGGCTGATCTGTCCTGAGGTGAAAGTGGGGAGTTGAAGACTCCCACTATTAATGTATGGGTTTTATATATGATTTAAGCTTTAGTAATGTTTCTTTTACATGTGTGGGTGCCCTTGTGTTTGGGGCATAAATATTCAGAATTGATACTTCATCTTGGTGGATCTTTCCTGCGATGACTATGTAATGACCTTCATCATCTCTTTTGATTGATTTTATTTTGAAGTCTATTTTGCTGGATATTAGGATGGCTACACTAGCTTGATTCTTAGACCCTTTGATTGGAGAGTCTTTTCCCAGCCTTTTATTCTTGTATCTTCATAGGCATTTCCTTCTTTAAGTTGGGAAAGTTTTCTTCTATGATCTTGTTAAATATATTTTCTGTGCCTTTGAGTTGGTATTCTTCTCCTTTCTCTATTCCTATTATTCACAGGTTTGGTCTTTTCATTGTGTCCCAAATTTCTTGTACATTTTGGATCATGACTTTGTTGGTTTTAGTGTTTTCTTTGACTGATGAATCTATTTATCCTACTGTATCTTCAACACCAGAGTTCCTCTCTTCCATCTCTTGCATTCTGTTGGATATACTTGCCTCTGAAGTTCCTAACCCTAACCTAACCCTAACCCTAAACAAACACTAACACTAACACTAACCCTAACACTAACCCTAACCCTGATGATGTAAAGAAGGACCAGGAAATTTCCTTCTGACCTGAAAGCAGAGGACACAGGACCCCTGAGGAGGGTCAGAGATGCCCGCAGAGGGTAAAGGATGCTCCGAATCTAACCACTAACCCTAAGAAGTAACCCTAACCATAACCCCTAACTCTAACCCTAACCCTAGCACTAACGCTAACCCTAATCATTAAAGGTAACCCTATCCCTAACTCTAACTGTATCCCTAACCCGGGTGAAGGCAAAGAACGACCCTAAGTCTACCCACTAGTCCTAATACTAACTATAAATTCTCGCCTATCATAACTCTAAAATCCCCTAAACCTTAACACTAACACAAGCCAAAAACTAACCACAAAGTCCTCAAACCCTGACCATAAACCTCTGTAGGCCATAGCCCTATCCATAACCCCCTGAAACTAAACCCCGACCAAAACACTAACCCTAACCCTAACCATAACCCTAAAACCTAATCCTAACCGTAACCATAACCATAATCTTAATGCCCTGAAAATAAACTCTGACCCTAACCCTATCCCTAACCCTAAAAACACATAAACCTTAACACTAACCTAACCTTAACCTAAGCCTGACACTGACAAGCTGAACCGGACCCTCACCCGCTGAGGCAGCACCACCCTGCATAAGGTCAGGTCACCTGCTGAGGGCCTGGACACATGCTGAAGAAAAGGGGAAACTCCTGAGGACACAGGACACCTGGGAAATGGAGTACAACATGTCATGGTGCTGTGGAGAAAGGCATCCTGGGAAATGGAGTCCAAATGATGCTTTAGTGAAAGGCATCCTGGGAAATGGAGTCCATCATAGTGATGCTGTGGAGAAAGGCATCCTGGGAAAGGAAGTCTGAAATATATTGATGTTGTAGAAAAAGGCATCCTGGGAAATAAAGTCCAAATGATGGTGTAGTGAAAGGCATCCTGGGAAATGGAGTCTAAAATACTGATGCTATAAGGAAAGGCATCGTGGGAAATGACCTGAGTGTCCTGATGGGAAATGTAGTTTGGAATACACGACCAATACTGAGAAAGGCATCCTGGGAAATGGAGTCCAAGATGAAGCAAAGCTCTAAGGAAAGGGATCCTAGGAAGACCTTAATTTTGTGAGAAATTTTGTTTCATTTCTCTGATTTTTTAGGTTTAATATGTATGTTTTGGTTATTCGACCTGTATCAGATGAATAATTTTGTTTTGTTTATTTTTTTCTGTTCAATATGTATATTTTTTATCTGGACCAGAGGTGAGTGCCTGGGGTTGTACTCAGAGAGGCAACCATCTCTGAGTCCCACCCTTGGGTACCAGCCATCCCAGGAGGACCTGCCAAAACTTGCCATCAGTTTCCAGCCATTCTTAAGGCCCTGAAGGAAGGCTCCCCTTTACCAAGACTGACCTTGCAGTCTCCACACCCTTCCCCCAAACCCATCTGTCAGAGCCCTCAGCCACTTCCTGAGACTCAGAGATGAGCCCCAGCTCCCATCTGCCCTGGGAACTCCCATCTGGAAAAGAAGTGAGGGCCTGGGGTTATAGTCAGAGAGGTAACTGCCCCTGGGTCCCACCCCTGTGCACCAGCAATCCCAGGTGGACCTGCCCAACTTGGCCCCAGTTTCCAGCCATTCTGTGAGGCCTGGGGGAAGTCTCCCCTTTCCCAAGACTGCAGACAGACCCTACAACCTCCATGCCCTGCCCCCACATCCATCTGGCAGAGGCCCCTGCCACTTCCTGAGAAACAGAGACCAGCCCCCAGCTCCCATCCTGCCACGGAACTCCCATCTGGACCAGAGGTGAGTGCCTGGAATTGTATTCAGGGAGGCAACAACATCTGGGTCCCACCCCTGGGCACTAGCCATCCCTGGAGGACCTGCCCAACTTGGCCCCAGTTTCCAGCCAACCAGCAGGCTCTGGTGGAAGGCTCCCCTTTTCAAAGACTGAAGGCAGACCCTGCAGTCCCACACCCTGAAACCACACCCATTTGCCTAAGACCCCAGCCACTTCCTGAAACTCAGAGAAAAGCCCCTAGCACACATTTGCCCTGGAACTCCCATCTGGACCAGTGAGCTCAAAGCTACCATCCCCCGCCCCCGGAACTCCCATCTGGACCAGAGTTCCCATCCTTTCCCAAACTCCCATCTTGACAAGAGGAGCTCCCATCTGGACAAGATAAGGAGACCCAAGGGACGTCTGGAGACTCAGAGTCCAGCCACCAAGCTCCTATCCAGCCAGCACTCTCATCTGAACCAGAGAGAGGATGCCTAAATCTGTCAGCTCTGTCTGGACCAAGTATACTGCTAAGACCAAGAACTAACACAAGAGGAGATGGGCAGACATCAAGGCAGAAGAACATACAACAATGGATGCCAGCCTAGACTAATATACCCAGCAAAACCTTCAATCATAACAGATGGAGTGAACAAGACCTTTCAAGGCAAAACCAGATTTAAACAATACTTATCCACAAACCCAGCCCTACAGAAAGCACTAGAAGAAAAATTCCAACCTAAGGAAGGCAGATACACCCTCAAAAACACAGGCAATAGATAACACCACAGCAGTAAACCCCAAAGAAGGGAAGTACACACACACTACCACCAAAAAAATAATAACTGTAATGAAAAAACACAGGTCATTAATATCCCTTAATCTCAATGGACATTCTTCACCAAAAAAAGACACAGACTAACAGAATGGATACAAAAACAGGACCTATCTTTCTGCTACATACAAGAAACACACCTCAAATTCAAAGACAGAAACCTCCTAAGAATAAAAGGCTGGGAAAAGTCTTTCCAATCAAATGGTCTTAAGAAGAAAGCTGGTGTAGCCATCCTAATATCCAGCAAAACAGACTTCAAACTAAAATCAATCAAAAGAGATGATGAAGGACATTACATACTGATCGCAGGAAATATCCACCAAGATGAAGTCTCAATTCTGAATATTTATGCCCCAAACACAAGGGTACCCACATATGTAAAAGAAACATCACTAAAAGCTTAAGTCACATATGAAACCCCACACATTAATAGTGTGAGACTTCAACATCCCACATTCACCTCTGGACAGATCAGCCAAATTGCAAATTAACAGAGACATAATGGTCTTAACTGATGTTATGGCTCAAATGGACTTTATCAATATCTACAGAACATTCCACCCAAACAAAAAAGAATATACCTTTTTTGCAGCACCCCATGGAACCTTCTCTAAAATCGACCAAATACTGGGCCACAAAGCAAATCTCAACAGATACAAAACAATTGGAATAACCTCCTGTGTTCTATCAGACCACAATAGTTTAAAGTTTGATTTCAACAACAGAAAAAAACTACAGAAATCCTACAATCTCATGGAAAATGAATAATGCTCAATTGAATCAACAATGGGTTAGGGAAAAAATAAAGAAATTAACGACTTCCTAGAGATCAATGAAAATGAATACACCACATACCCAAACTTATTGGACACTATGAGGAAAATTCATAGCACTAAATGCCCACATAAAGAAGCTGGAGAAATCTCATGCCACAAATGATATAAAATCCTTTGGGGTTACTCTAACTAAGCATGTGAAGGACCTATATGACAAGAACTTTAAGGCCCTGAAAAAAGAAATTGAACAAGAGGTCAGAAAATAGAAAGGTCTCCCATGCTCCTGGATAGAGAGGATTATCATAGTAAAAATGGCAATCTTACCAAAAGCAATCTACAGATTCAAAACAATTCCCATCAAATTACTAACACAATTCTTCACAGATCTGGAAAGAATAATATTCAACTTCATATGAAAAAAAAAACCCAGGATAGCCAAAAGAATCCAGTACAATTAAACAACCTCTGGAGGCATCACAATCCCCGACCTCAAGCTCTACTATAGAGCTACTGTAATAAAAACAGCTTGGTATTGGCATAAAAACCGACATGTGGACCAATGGAATCGAATTGAAGACCCAGACATTAACCCACACACCTATGAACATATAATATTTGACCAAGAAGCCAAAAATGTACAATGGAAAAAAGAAAGCATCTTCAACAAATGGTGCTGGCATAACTGGATGTCAATGTGTAGAAGGCTGCAAATAAATCCGTATCTGTCACCGTGCACAAAACTTAAATCCAAGTGGATCAAAGACCTCGACATAAATCCAGCTATCTGAACCTGTTAGTAGAGAAAGTAGGAAGTACTCTTGAACGCATTGGCACTGGAGATCACTTTCTAAATATAACACCAGTAGCACAGACAATGAGAGAAACAATCAATCAATGGGACCTGTTGAAACTGAGAAGTTTTTTAGTGCAAAGGACATGGTACACAAGACAAAGTGACAGTGTACAGAATGAAAAAAGGTCTTCACCAACCCCACATCTGACAGAGGGGGTGGGGGCAGGAGGGGGGAGGACAGGGGAACCCATGGCTGATGTATAAAATTTAAAACACATAATAATAAAGAAAAATATTTTTAAATAAATAAATGCATTTCTATTTTTTTTCTATTTTTCAATGTGGTTTAAGAATTCCACTCCATTTTTCTTCATTGCTATTAATTTATTTATTTGTTTATTTACTTATTTATTTATTATATGCTTAATTATATCAGTTTACATTAGTGCTTATCAACATTGGGTGTCATGACTTCCTTTTGGGGGACTAAATGACCCTATCAGAGGACTGGCCTAAGACCATCAGAAAGAAGAGATATGTATATTATAATTCATAATAGTAGCAATGATACAGCTATGAACTAGACCTGAAAATAGAATTATAGATGGGGAACACCACATCATGATGAACTGTATTATATAGTCACAGCATGTGGAATGTTGAGAACAACTGGTTTAGATCAATGTCTCCTCTAGCTCAGGTTTGCTTAACATTATACAATTGAGAATTACTTTCAAGACCTAATTGTGCTTGTGTTGCCCAGTGCTACAAAGACAGTCTTGAAACTCCTACTAGGCTGGACCTTGACTGGTTTATGGGAAGGAAAAATAGACCATTGAATGAGTATCCTCCAACTTTTCTAGATTAAATTTTGAATTTGCAAATAAAGTGTGACCTTTGTAAGAATTGAGTTCACTGACCAACTGTAAAACAGGTGTAGTCACAGTGTAGAAAGGGATGGGAAAGAAAGAGCTTGAAAGCTTTCCTCCTGTGACAGTAATTTATATTGGCAATGAGTAACAAGTTTGTCAATTTTAGATGATTGGTAAATGCTCTGATTGGCCATTTCTTAGGTCCACATACAAGGAAATCAGGAATCTTGATAAAGAACTGAACATATCATGAAACCCAACTGCTGTTGTTACACGAGTTAAACCGAAGTGGTAGAACTGGATAAAAAGGTGTGGTCATGCCGGGTGTTGGTGGTGCAACCTGTAATCCCAGCACTCAGGAGGCAGAGGCAGGTGGAACTCTGTGAGTTCAAGGCCAGCCTAGTCTCCACAGCTAGTCCAGGATAGGCTCCAAAGCTACAGAGAAACCCTATCTTGCAAAAAAAAATGGTGGTCATTCCTAATGTGACTGTGTTTTCCAATTTTAAGATGTATGCCCTGCGAGAAATAATGTGAGTAGGACTTGGTATGTTCTAATACAAATCCCTAGTTTCTGGAGCACATGGCCATAAAGCCTGTTTCAACTTTTTAGCAGAATTTTTTGGATTAAAACTATGTCATTTCCACTATCTCTTACATGCCTCCAAGCCCCTGTCATATACCCTTCATCGTGATCTATCCCATGGCCTCTTTTTGTTTAACAATAGTTACACTTTGAATGTTACTTCTGTTTGGCTGCAGGACCTCTCAGCTCTGAAGTAAAGTGTTGTCTGCACTGGATATTGAGTGTGTAATGGAATGTGCACACATAGGACCCTGTGCCTTAGAAGAGTAAGGCACTAACCACTTGAAGATACTTTTGTGATCTAATCAGAGTTGTATCTATTAAGTGTCTTTGTTCATACACTTTCCATGCAATGAATACAATTTTGTCGATATGATCTCACCATTATGGACTGAAATAAGAAAAACATAAGAAAAGTCAGCCTTTCATCATTTGCTGACATCTCATCTGCAATTTTCTTAGAGCAATGCAGTTCAGTAGACCATCTCCAGTAAATTTATCTTTCTTTATTGAACACTTCCTTATTTTATAGGAATATGTCAGCAGGGATGATATTACACATCCGCATTAGACACGCAAACACACATAAGCAAAAAATTAATCTGATATTCACTCTTTAAAACATATTTTGCCACAATCTGAACATTTGTAAAGTTTTTCTCTGGTGTGTATTCTTTGATGAACTTTAAGTTTTGAGCTATCATTAAAGGACTTTCCACATACATTACATTTGTTAGGTTTTACTCCAGTGTGTGTTCTTTGATGCACTTTAAAGTGTTTGATCTTTCCTT